>NC_136263.1:128776680-128939237 GCF_964187855.1 Myxine glutinosa
CATGTTTGAAGCTCATCCTCTCTCCTTGCACTTTTAATACTCCACCATTCCTTGGCAATACGCCGGGTACAAAATGCAGAACACATAAACCCCTTGGTTGTTCTTTTGGTCCCAGCTTGTTGTGTGGGCCATTAAGGATTGTTCTCCTTTTTGCTAACTATCTGTATGGTTAACTGTTTGCCCTCAATACGTTTTTAAGATATTCCACCCTCATTGTTTTGTCTTCGATGATATATGGTAACTCACATGCTCTCTTTCAGAGGGTGTGTATCACAGTTCCTTTGAGTTAAATTGAATGACAGGAGTCAAAATCGAGGTAGCGGCCGGTGTATGTGGGCTCTCCATACACCTTGACATTTTGGGATCCCATGGACTCAATTGTCACAATAGTGTCTAAGGGGGGGTGGGCTGCGTTTTGCTCCTCTTCTTGGGTTAAACTGATGGAGAGGTTTCACCGATGGCCTCATGTATGGTGTCCACCACCTCGGTGGGAAAGATGACGAATGTGTCATTGACGTAATGGAACGACATACTTGGCTGTACTGGTAGGGATAGAATGGTGCATTCTTCTAATTCCTCCATCACCACCATGTTAGCAACCAACACCGATAATTGGGAGCCCATGGTGGTGCCATAAACCTGTTTGTAATATACTTCGCCAAAGACAAGGTAAGTGGAAGAGTGGCAAGCAGACAGCATATGACACACGTCTATGGGGCTTACCGCACCCGCAGTCTGTTTCCAACGGTCATCTTCCTTCAACCGATGTTTCCACTTAATTTGTCTTTGGCGAAGTATATTAAAAACAGGTTTTTAGCACCACCATGGGCGCCCCAGTATCGGCCCTGGTTGCTAAAAGGTAATAGAGGAATTGGAAGTACATACCATTCCATCCCTACCAGAACAGCCAAGTGTGTAGTTACATTACATGGAAGACATTGTTTTTCCACGACAGTCTGTCCCACCGAGACAGTGAATGCCATATATGAGGCCATCAATGAAACCTTTTCCACCATCAGTTTCACTCCAGAAGAGGGGCAAAATGGAGTCCTCCCTTCCAGGACACTGTTGTGATGAGGGATCCCAAAGGAGCCCGAAACAACAAGGTGTACAGAAAGCCCACACACACTGACTACTATCTAAATTTCAATTCCTGCCATCCAATGGAGCACAAAAGAACTGTGATACACACCATCTCAACAAGAGCACATGAGTTAACATCTAGCATTGCAGATACGATGAGAGAGTTGGAACATCTTCAGAGCATATTTATGGCAAACGGTTACCAGGACAGCTTGTTACCAAAAAAGAGAATGATCCTGACTGGCCCACACAACAAGCTGGGACCTAAAGAACAACGAAGTGGGTTTTGTGTTTTACCTTTTGTACCAGGTGTATCACAGAGGATCTTCAGAGTATCAAAAGCAGCAGGATTAAGGGTAAGCTTGAAACCTGTTTTAACCCTCAGATGAACTCTTAAGAGGGTCAAGGTGAAGGTACTGATGGACAGGACAGGGATGGTGTGTACTGTGGATGCTCTGTGGCTGTGGAGCGGAATATGTGGGAGAGATGGGGAGGACCTTAGGCAATCGTATTGCTGAACACTGCAAGGCCTTCGGGTGCAACTATCCCAACAGGTCTGCCATTGCCAAACATGTTCACAAGGTAGGGCACACTTCCTGTGGGACAGGGATAGCATTCTTGGGTCGAGCCTGAACATGACTAGAAGACGGATTCTGGAGGCCTGCCACGCAGAGGAAATGGTCACTTCGAACACGCAGGAGGTGGTGGATTTGCTGTTAGGTTGCCTGACTGTTATGACAAAAATCCAGAGAATCAATGATTGATTGATTAATTAATTCTGCAGTTAAAATAAGTAAATAAATGATAATCGTAAAATAATTAATTTCTTAATCAATTGGTTAATAACATTCCAAAACCACCACTGTTTATAGCCAAATCTGTAACCTTTTAAAAATTAAATAATGAAGTCAATGATCAAAAAATTAAATGATTAATCTATTAATTGATTAATCAATAAATCAAATATATCCTTTATAGCCACATCACTTGGTCACTGTCATGTCCAAATATCAGCTTCCCAGCTCAAAAGGTGCCTGAAATATTGCCCATATGAGAAAGAAAACAAATAACTGAGAGATTAATTGTGTAATTCCAATAAATAAATGATAATCTCAATGAATTGCCTATTGACATAGCGAAATCACCACTTTCATCCGAATCTGTAAATTTTGAAAATTGAGTAAGTAATCGAATAATTAAATAATAGATTAATTGGTTTATCAATAAATCAAAAATACCCTTTACAGCTAAATCACTTGGTCATTTTAATGTCCAAATATCAGCTTCCTAGCTCAAAAAGTGCCTGAGATATTTCCCAGATCAGAAAGGAAATAAATAAGTATTTAATAAATCGGTAAGAATTAAGTAATTAATCAATTAAGTAAAAAATAAAAGACACAATTTTTGCTAACGCACTTGTTCACTATTGTGCCTATATTTCAGCTTCCCAGCTCAAAGGATGGCTGAGATATTGCCCAGACAAAGGAGAGAACCTTGACCTTTGATCTATAAGAGTCAAAACACATTGACAGCCTCAATGTTTGTCCTTCAGAATCCTCTGGTAAAGTTTGACGAAGATAGCTCTAAGCATTTGTGAGTTATCGCACTCACAGCCAAACAAAAGCGAGACAAGTCGACATATGACAAAACTTTTCATTTATACATGTATATATATATATATATATATATATATCTATATATATATATATATATATATATATATATATATACATATATATATATTTAATATATATATATATATATATATACATACATACATACATACATACATACATACACGGTCACGTGAAAAAGTAAGTACACCCCATGTAAAGTTTTGACTTTTTCAACATATTTCAACATACAGCTATTTGATCTTCATTTCATCAATATTGATAGATAAAGGTGATATAATATAACAAATATCATGAAACATTTACATTTTGTAGTCCATTGTATAATTTAAAGAAACATAAATGCAAATTTCGCATGTGGAAAAAGTAAGTACACCCTTGGCTCTAAGAGGTGGTATTGCCCCCTTTGGCAAAAACAACCTCAAGTAGGCGTTTCTTATAACTGTCTACCAGTCTCTGACATCGGGCTAACCCCCGCTCTAGCAGGGAAAATGGCCTTAAAATGCATGTTGTGTTGTTGTGTAGTCTCTGACATCGACTGGGAGAAATTTTTGCCCACTCGTCCATGCAGAATTCTTTCAGCTGTGCGATGTTTGAGGGGTTTCTTGCATGCACAGCTCGTTTCAAATCGCCCCACAACTTCTTGATAGGATTTAGATCCTGCTTTGACTTGGCCATTCCAGAACCCTCCATTTCTTTCTTTTCAGCCATTCCTTGGTGGATTTACTGGTATGTTTAGGGTCATTGCCATGTTGCAAGGTCCACCTTCGGTTGAGCTTCAACTTCTCCGACAGATGGCCTCACGTTATCCTCAAGCACCCTCTGGTATAATGAAGAATTCATAGTGGATTATATAATGGTGAGCTGCCGAGGCCCTGATGCAGCAAAGCTGCCCCAAACCATAATATTTCCACCACCATGCTTTCCAGTTGGTATCAGGTTCTTGTGGTGAAAGGCCGTCTTTGTTTTCGCCAAACATGTCTTCTGGTACTGTGGCCAAATAGTTCTACCTTTGACTCATCTGTCCAGAGCACATTGTTCCAGGGTGCTGATCTTTGCCTAGGTGTTCATTGGCAAACTTTAGTCTTGCCCTGATGTTCTTTCTGGACAGCAAGGGTTTCCTCCTGGCACACCTCCCATGTAGATCAAAATTGTGCAGCCTCTTTCGAATGGTAGACTCGTGCACTTTGACATCAACATTGGCCAGAGCTACCTGTAGGTCCTGTGATGACATTCTGGGGTTCTTCGAGACTTCTTTCAGCATCTTGCGGTTTGCTCTTGGGCTGAACTTGCTGGGGCGGCCTGGCGTGAACAAGTTGGCAGTTGTTTGGAATCTTCTCCACTTGTAGATGATCTTCCGGACAGTCGAATGATTGATTTCAAATTGTTTGGAGATCTTTTAAAATCCCTTCCCAGACTCGTAGGCATCTACAACCTTCTTTCTGAAGGCCTCAGAGAGCTGTTTTGATCAAGGCATGGTGACGCCGCACAATTCAACAACAAAGAGCAAACCAAACGAAATGTCTGAGGTTTAAATAAGACATGTTCCTCCAAGATCCTCTCTAACGATGTTCTAATCATTTGCACCTGAGCTGGTGCACCTGATTCTAATTTTAGGTATTTGATGTAGTGATAAATGTAGGGGTATACTTACTTTTTCCACATGCGAAATTTGCATTTATGTTTATTTAAATTATACAATTGACTACAAAATGTAAATGTTTCATGATATTTGTTATATTATATCACCTTTATCTATCAATATTGTTGAAATGAAGATCAAATAGCTGTGTGTTGAAATGTATTGAAAAAGTCAAAACTTTACATGGGGTGTACTTACTTTTTCACGTGACTGTATACACACATGTTGGCAGTAATCCCTTACTCCATTCACACTAAATGAACTGTTTGATCAAAAAATTTCCTTGCATGTCAGAGAACAATACAAATATACGAGTTTCTGGTGTGTGTGTGTGTGTGTGTGTGTGTGTGTGTGTGTCTGTGAGAGAGAGAGGCAGAGAGAGAGGCAGAGAGAGAGAGAGAGGCAGAGAGAGAGAGAGAGAGGCAGAGAGAGAGGCGCTAAATGTTTCACTTGCTTTTTTTCCGCTTACTTTTATGAAAATGTGATCACACTATTTTTTTATCGTGCCTTTGACGTACACTTAATACCACGATTTCAGATTAGGCACCCTACTTCCGCAGACATAGAATTATATATGTATACGTGTGTATGTGTATATTTATATATATATGTATATGTATATGTATATATATATATATATATATGTATATATATATATATATATATATATATATATATATATATATATATATATATATATATATATATATATATATATATATATATATATATATAAATAAATAAATAAATAAATTGAACATCAAAAGAACAGTGTCACTTTCATTGTTTGAAATGTGCAGCTTTACAAACACGTTTCTTCAATTGCAATGGCTGATAATGGAATGAGAACTACACTTCAATCACCTTGTTGATCAACAGTGGCATGCTTGAGTGGTTCTGTATAGGGATCTTTCCCTTTAAATAATGACCCTCATAATGAAATCCTTCAGTTCTCGTGGTTGGACATGCATTTACTGCTGTCTGTAGTCACTCTAGAGGCTCATGACAGGGAAAACATCAAGAAAATTCAGATGCCACGCCTGACATCTGAACAACGTTTGAGAGCAATTGGGATGCTTTAGGCTGGTGTAAGCCAGCGAACTAGTGCCCAACATCTTGGTTGCTCAAAGCCTGCAATTTCCAACCTGGCCAGGCGTTACGGTGAAACTGTAAATGTGAATGATGGTCCGCGAAGAGGAAGACCATGGGTAACCACCCCAAACCAAGACCACTGGATTGTGCTGCAGCATCTTCGAAATCGTTTCCACCCTGCGACACAAACAGCTGCAGTGACAAAAGGTCACCACAACAATCGCATCAGTGTCTCTACTGTGCGGAGGCACTTGAGAAGTCGGGTCCTGGTGACAAGACGTCCTTGCAGAGGTCCAGTGTTGACCGCAGTGCATCGGCGGAACAGACTAAGATGCTGTCTGCAGCATTGCCGCTAGACACAGCAACAGTGGAGTACAGTTTCTTTCAGTGATGAGTCCAGATTTTGCCTCCATGCTGCTGATGGGCATCAATGGGTATGCGCAGAGGTGGGGAAAGGTATGTATGCATCATTGCATCATGCTGTATTCCCCAGATCAATCGTTGTTGAGGACCCAGTGTGATGTTATGGACCGGCATTTCCACCCGGTTCAGGACACCTCTGGTCATCATCGAAGGCAATCTTACTCGTAAACGTTATGTCAATGAAGTTTTGAGTCCTCATCTGCTGCCATTTCTCCAGGCTCATCCTGAAATCACAGTTTTCCAGCAGGACAACGGTCGACCCCATGCTGGTCTCCTGACCACCAACTTCCTCCAGTAACAGGGTGTTGAATTGATGCATTGGATGCCTTATTGCCCTGACCTCAATCCCATTGAGCATTCATGGGAAGAGCTTGGTCGACGTCTTGCATCGAGGAGATCAACGGCTGTCAATCGGAAAATGCTCATGCAAGACTTGCAGGGGGAGTGGGACAGACTTCGCCAGGACCACATCAGACGCCTGGTACAGAGCATGCACCAGAGGTGGTACAGCCTGCATCACAGCTCAGGGAGGACACACACGATATTGAGGATTGCTGTCATTCCATCCTTGACTGTTTGGAGTGTTCATTTTGTTTTGACTATTCAGGTGCGTGGCTTTGTGTTGCAGTGCTGTGACTTTTGTTGCACCACCCCTTGTGATGTTCATGCTTTTTTTTTGTGATTGAAGCAACCTCTTGTTTATTGACATGTGTTTCGTAAAGATAGCTGAACTTTACCGCTGTGTTCAAATAATGAAAAATATTTGAACACAGTTAAAGTTAAGCTATCTTTGCTGAACAGATGTCAATAAACAAGAGGCTGCCTCAATCACAAAAAAGCAAAAAGCATGAACATCACAAGGGGTGGTGCAACAAACGTCACAGCACTGCAACACAAAGGGACACACCTGAATACAGTAAAAAAAAATGACACAGGAATGGACACAACATTCCTAACAGTCAAGGACAGAATGACAGCAATCCTCAATATCGTGTGTGTCCTCCCTGAGCTGTGATGCAGGCTGTACACCTCCGACGCATGCTCTGTACCATGCGTCTGATGCAGACCTGGGGAAGTCTGTCCCACTCCTCCTGCAAGCCTTGAATGAGCATTTGCCGATTGACAGCCGTTGATCTCGATGCAAGACGTCGACCAAGCTCATCTCATAAATGCTCAATGGGATTGAGGTCGGTGGAAAAAGGCATCCAAGGCATCACTTCAACACCCTGTTCCTTGAGAAAGTTGGTGGTCAGGCGAGCAGCATGGGGTCGAGCATTGTCCTGCTGGAAAAATGCGATGTCAGGATAAGCCTGGAGCAATGGCAGAAGATGAAGTCTCAAAACTTAATTGACATAACGCTGACTAGTGAGATTGCCTTCGATGACGACCAGAGGTGTCCTGAAACGGGTGGAAATGCCGGCCCATACCATCACACTGGGTCCTCCCCAATACAGCATAATGCATACCTTTACCCACCTCTGCGCCATACCCGTTGATGCCAATCAGCAGCATGGAGGCAAAATCTGGACTCTTCGAGGAGCAAGACTGCACTCCACTTGCTGTGTCCAGCGGTGATGCTGCAGACACCATCTTAGTCTGTTCTGCCGATGCACTGCATTCAACACTGGACCTCTGCAAGGATGTCTTGCCACCGGGCTCCGACTTCGCAAGTGCCTCCGCACAGTAGAGACACTGATGCGGGTGTTGTGGTGACCTTTTGTCACTGCAGCTGTTTGCGTCGCAGGGCGGAAACGTTCACAAAGATGCTGCAGCACAATCCAGCGGTCTTGGTCTGGGGTGGTTACCCGTGGTCTTCCTCTTCATGGACCATCATGCACAGTTCCAGTTTAACCATAAGGCCTCGCCAGGTTGTAAATTGCAGGCTGTGAGCAACCAATACGTTGGGCAATTGTTTGCTGGCTTACACCAGCCTCAAGCATCCCAATTGCCCTAAAGCATTGTTCAGATGTCAGGCGTGGCATCTGAATTTTCTTGTTGTTTTCCATGTCAGAAGCCTCTCGAGTGACTATAGACAGCAGTAAATGAATGTCTAACCATGAGAACTGAAGGATTTCATTATGAGGGTCATTATTTAAAGGGAAAGATCCCTATACAAAACCACTCAAGCATGCCATTGTTGATCAACCAGGTGATTTAAGTGACGTTCCCGTGACATAATCAGCCATTACAATTGAATTAACGTGTTTGCAAAGCTACACATGATCCACCACGCAATAACCCGGGTTGCCCCGTGATTTTTAAATCATTTTACATAATTAATTAATCTATTTTAGGGGGAGTGTAACCCAGGTTCGTGTGATAGGAAAATCCTTTGTGTCACAAAGGATTTTCCTATCACACGAACCCGGGTTACACTCCCCCCTAAAACAGATTAATTACTCCCGCTAGGGAGTAATGCATTCGATCGTGTGTGTGTGTTTGTGCGTGTGCTTGTGTGTGTGTTTGTGTGTGTGCTTGTGTGTGTGTATGTGTGTGTTTGCACGTGTGTGTGTTCGTGTGTTTGTGAACAAGATATCTGGAAAAGTTCTGAACGGATTTGGATGAAAGTTGGTGGGATGATTGGACTTGGGATAAGGAAGAATTGGTTAGTTTTTGGTGAAGCTCAGGAAATTATTCCGGATCCAGGAAGTTTTTGGGGGAATTTTTTTGTTTTCCTTTAAAAAAACATTTTCTCGGCAATAATTAGACTGATTGAGAGGAATTTTTTTACCATAGGAGGGACTCGCTCTGGAGAATATTTTAATGGTAATTATGACGTCACAGGTCACGTGGTTCGGCTGCCATATTGTTTTGAGTGAAAAACACTAAAATCCAATTTTCTCCAAAACGCCTGAACAGATCGAGGCCAAACTTTGCAGGCAGAATCGCATACCCATGACGAACAAAAAAAGTCAGCGAGCATGACGTCATGCATCACATGGTTTCAGAGTTATGACGTTTTTTAGCACAAACATTTAATACCTAGCTCCTCCCTCATTTGTGATCCAATCGAGGGGAAACTTCACAAATCTGTTCAGCATATCAGTCTACTAAAATGCCCTTTTGGAATTTACGATAGGTCATGTGGTTTGGCAGATATCGTTAATTAAACGCAAATAATAAAAACATTTTCTATCTCTTGAACCACTTCATTGATCGACGTGAAACCTCATGCTGTAGTAGAAGTCATGAAGAGTAACAAGTGTGCAAAATTTGAAGATAATTGGATGTACGGTCTGGAAGCTGGAAGTTGTTATTGCGTGAAGAAGAACATTCTTCGACTGTGGATGATTAATTTATTTATCACATATACAGACTAGCAGGCATCGTTTGACACAATGTCCCAGGTTAATTTGAACCTCAAATAAAATTATAATTCCAGATTTGTCAATGGCTGAGGTATATTAACAAACGAATAAAACAGATTTGGCAAAATTCAAACTTAAAAAAAAAAAGATCACCCAGCGTTGTAAGCCTGCAGAAGAAGAAGAAACCTCGCATGGGGTTCCCAGACCAAAAAATAATTCTGGCTCTGCAATTTTCAGGTTTATTTATCTATATATTTACATATCTGGGCAGTGTCTGTTGTCACTGAACTACTCCCTGAAACTTTTGTTTCCGTGGTTGTGAAGTGTTTTTAACAACGTGGTGGTGGTTTTGAATCACATGGTGGTGAGGTATTTTGAATTATGTGGTGGTGAGATGTTTTTAAATTTACGTGGATATGAGGTGTTTTTAATTAACATTGTGATATGAAAATAGTTTTCATATTTGTTGTAAATGTAGTTTAAACTCGTGGTTATGCGTTAGAGCAGTGTATTTTTTTAGTAGCGTCGTCTTCAATGTTCTTTTTTTTTTAATGATAAAGACATATTCTGTCATTTTAAAACCACCAAAGTGTGTATTAGGTTTCCCCGTTTCATAAAATATATCGTTTGATACGTATAATGCTTTAAAATTTTTTTTCTTTTTTTGTTTAACCTCAGAAGAGATATCAACATTTACCTCAGCGAATGCCAATCGCGGTGTCAGTATTTGATGAACTTATAAAGACTTAGGTGACTTATAAGTGTGACATGCATGTGCACATGATTCTTCCCAGAAGAATGAGTGGTCGCATTAGCTTGTATGACTTAAAATGAGCGAGTTTTGTTTTCACGTTTGGGCCAGTTTTACATGTTGTATCCCTAAGGAATGAAACGAACGTTTTCCTGGCTTACAATTTTATTTGAAGTCACACATGCCTCAAAATACACTCACCTATATGGAATTGAACGTTGAATCCGAAAATGTAAGTGAAATTGCCTTGTTTTTTTTTTTTTACATTATCTTCTGTATAATCGAAATATATATCTGTGCAGTGTCTGTCTTGTGTTGTCTTGTCTTGTGTTGTCACTGAACTACTCTCTCAAATTTTTGTGAAGTCACACTATTCCAACTTGACCCACGGCGGGAGTATGCCCTCTACTGAGTGGCGTTCTAATTAATTATGTAAAATGATTAAAAATCACGGGGCAACCGGCATGGTGGATCACATTTCAAAACATGAAAGTGATAAGTTCATTTTGCTGTTCAGTTTATTATATATATATATATATATATATACGAACAGTATTAACTGTAACAAGAATCTAAAAACATTAATATGCACTATTAGGCAAGTAAATATGATTAATTAGCAATAAACAATGTGAATTTTGTACATTTACAATGGTGTTCCTGTGTAAGAGAGATTGTGTGAAGGAATGAAGGATTGATGTGAGAAGGAATTTTTTGGTGTGAAAGAATGTTTTCCTGATGTGGAAGAACATTATATTGGTGACGAGGAGAACAATGCTACACAAGTTGGACTGACTGGCTCAACAACCGTTTGCCATTGGCAACAAATTGATACCAGCAAAACAATAATGCCCATTGATGGAGGACATGGCTGCAGAGCCTGGAGTATGAAATGGCCACTGCAAAATCTATGGAAAAGGAGAAAAAAACGTGCTGTCCTGCTCAAATCCTGGTGGCATCTGGTCAAATCTGTTTCTGGTGTTTGTTCCCCCTCCATCCCCTCCCTTACCTCAAACGGCTACACAGCTGACTCCGCACGTGAAAATCTGAATGCCTCAACTCTGCGTTTGGCTCTAAATCTTGTGTCCCAAACCCATCCCTCTCTGTACCTACCGTACCCAGTCGTACCCAGCTGCTCCTGGACTCCGTGTCCTTTCCTCCTGACAAGGTGGAAAAGTTTCTGTCAACCCTCGACTCTGATTCTGCAACTGGACCTGACGGCATCAGCCCACGGGTCCTAAAATCCTGTTCTTCTGCTCTTACACTCCCTCTCTCTGTTCTCTTCACCCTCTCTTTTGCTCAAGGTCAACTGCCATCTGCTTGGAAATCAGCCAACATCACCGCTTTGCACAAAAAGGTGCAAAAACAGATCCTAGCAACGACAGACCAATCAGCCTTCTCCCAATTATCAGCAAAGTCATGGAATCCATCATTGCTTCAGATATGTAATCTTTCCTCTTCTCCAATGGCTTGATCTCTGATCATCAATTTGGTTTCAGACCAGGTCACTCTACTCTGGACATGCTGCTTATGCTGTCTCAACAATGGATGGAGGTCCTCAATGCCAAACAGGAAATTAGAGCTGTCTCCCTCGACATATCACGTGCCTTCGATATGGTCGAGCACCCGGCTCTGCTCACCAAACTCTCCTCCTTTGGTATCTATGGAAATCGCCACGCATGGCTGGCGGACTTCCTCTCTCGTCGTAGTCAATGTGTGGCTCTGAATGGGTTTCTCTCATCTCCTCTTCCTGTTCAGGCTGGAGTTCCCCAAGGCAGTGTTCTGGGCCCTGTGCTTTTTCTGGTCTTCATCAATGATCTCTCTGACTCTCTTGAAAATCCTCTCTATCTCTTTGCTGATGACTCCACTCTCTGCCGCTCCATTCCTCATCCCTCAGATCGGCAGTCTGCAGCCTCCTCACTCTCTGCAGACCTGGACAAAATCACAGACTGGGCAAACAAGTGGAACATGTCTTTCAATCCTGACAAATCTCACACTCTTACGATGTCTCTCCGAAAAGACCGACTGGACAACCCTCCCATCTACTTTCTGAATAATCCTCTCCAAGAAGTTCTGTCACTCAAGCATTTGGGTATCACTATCTGCCATGATCTTTCCTGGGAAAACCACATTTCCAAGCTGGCCTCCAAAGCCAGTCGCCGACTGGGCATCCTCCGTCGTGCGAAGTCCTTCCTTGGCACACCTGAGCTCCTCACCACATACAAGGCTTTCATCCGCAGCTCAATGGAATACTGCTCTCCCCTCTGGGCTGGTGCTCCTGCCTCACACCTAGCTCGTCTTCAGGCTGTTGAAACCAAAGCGTTCAGAATCATTGGAATCTCCCACGATGACGCTATCTCCGAGGGCCTTTCACTTACTCACCGCAGGCAGGTTGGTGGTCTTTCCGTCTTCTATCGACTCCTCTCTGGCCCTGCTCCCCCAGCTCTCTCTGGGCTCTGTCCCCCAAATATTCCTAGAGGTCGCACAAGATCTGCCTGCAACCCTCTTATGGTTAAACTGCCAAAATCAAGACTCTCTGCTCACCTTCACTCCTTCATTCCTCTTTTCTCCCGCCTCTGGAACAAACTCCCTCACTCTCTTCAATCCCACTCCTCCCTCCAGGTCTTTAAAACGGCTGTTCACCACCATCTCTTATCTTCCCCAATCCAAAACCTTGATCTTTTCTACCCCCGCTAATTTCACCCCAAATCCACTTTTTTGAGGTGACTTTTGTCTTCTTTCCTGGAAGTCCTTGGTGTCCTTGCGTTTTATACCTATCCTGCCTCCCCCCAGGCCCTCTCCCTCCCACACATCTCCCGATGTCCCTGGTCTCAAATGTTATGTTTGTGTGCTTCCTCCCCTTCTCTCCCCATCTTGTCGACCGCTCCCCTTTTTATATACTTAGTTTGCTTGTTTGTTTGATTTGTTTCTTTGATAAATGTTAGCTCTTTCACGAGCCTCGACTCTGTATACAAAAGAAAAAGAAATCGCTGGCGAATAGGTACAAGCCACCTTTGAGACTCTCACCGATACGGGAAACAATTTTAACGTGTTCGCAAAACTTAAACAATTTTCAACTCAGAAAAATGTTTTATTTGAATGTTACTTGGTTCACGATGCTGCAGAAGCGCCCACGAGTCGATTGCTAATTACGTTGTCCGACTTCGTCAGTTGGCGAGAAGGTGACATTTTGAGCATTATGACGCCGATGAGGCAATAAAAGATCAAAGCATAGAAAAATGTGCAACGCCATGCCTGCACAGATATCTCCTTCATGAACCTGACATGAACATTGACACCATGCCACAAATATCTCTGAGGCCACACAAATAGAAGAAAGGAGTGTCAATTACCCCAAAATGGAGAATGTTAACGGGATAACAAAACTCGTTCTCGGCAAACTTCAAATGCCTCTTCGTAAACAACTCGATACAAAATCTTTCGACATTACGAGAAGATTTAGCACATCCAAATGCTGCTGAGGATGGGGAGCCATAAGTCATATGTGCGGTGGTGACAATTTCCCTTCAAATGGGAAATCGTGCAATAACTGTCGCAAACTTAACCATTTCAGCTGAGTTTTCATGGCCAGAAACCGGCAAATCCGTGCAGATACCTCAAACTGAAAGACCTCTCTGTGGGATCTGTGCCTGCAGCTTCTGAAGATGATTATGGCGATAGTTATGTCTTTATTTGCATGGATCTCCCACTGGGGATGTATACCATAACGGTTAAAATCCATAATATTCCTGTGAAAATGATTATCTGGTGCTTCTGCCAATATATTGGGGAGAAACATTTAAACCACGGGCTAGGTCAAGATGGCCATCGCTGCACTCCATCCAAGTCAACGACTAACATTTTCAGATGTGGTTCAAACACTCCTCTGTCCATTAAGGGTATGTTTGACAGCTGTCTGATGTATAACAATCGTAAATTGTGGCCAACATAGTGGTGGCTGACACAGATGACACGGATCTCGGCTCGGGCGCACATCAGCAATTCAACTTATGGTGGTAAGTGTCAGCCCACCTGTTCAACCTGCGCCATTTCAAATGACCAAGGTGCCAATCAACCATGGGAGGTCATTCATGTTGATATGTGTGGACCATTTCCCACCAGTGACTGCATCCTCTGCATTGTCGATGAATGTTCCCGATGGTCAGAAGCAATCATCCTGTCATCCACCTCTACCCAGTCCATTATAAGAGGTCCAGTAACTGTATTTTACACCCACGGCATGCCCCCATGAAATTGTATCATCGAATATTTCAGAGAATTTATCAACACATTTTATCAGACAATACACATTAACTTATTGGCCTCAAGCCAACTCTGAGATAGAACGTTTTTCCACACTATGGGTAAAGGTCTTCACACATCATGCATTGATTATATGAATTGGTATCAGTCACTCTTCACATGTCTGCTAAATTATCGTACAAAACCGCATTTCATGACAGTTGCATCTACAGCAGCACTTATTTTGGGAAGAGAAATCTGCACCAAAATTCCACACAATCCAAATCGGATGAACAATCCTGTGCTCCAAAATATCCTGGACCGAGACTGGGTTATCGAACAAAGAAGCAAACAAAATTCGGATGCCACGTGGCATGCATGCTTCAACCCACGACACACATGTTGGTGATGCAGTTATTTCACAACAACCAAAACAAAATTAATCTGAGTACTTCCTATGACACACACCCTTATACAATAGTAGCAGTAAGGGAGAGATCTTCAACGTGTTTATCTTCAACGACGTGGACAGATAAATCATTCACAACATAAAACAAGTTTTATGATTTATTTGCAAAGCTCATTCACAGCTGTTCGGGAGAGCAGGCGACGGAGGATTTTGGTAATCCTCCCCGATGCAAAGCCGGTAAGTGATGCCCGGGTTATGTCTGGTGGCCAGACTATGAAGTGCCAGAGCCAGATTCCCTCCTCAATACCTGCAGGATCACATTACAGAATTTTAGATTTAATTTTTAATTTGGGAGACGATCGCCATGCAGAACTGATGTGTTAATGCTTTGCATGTTTTTGAAACCTATCTTGATTAACTTTACGTGTTGTGATTGAGTCTTCATGCACATATATTAAAAAAGAATGTAGGAGAGGGATTTGGTGTTCTGGACTAAAGGAGATCGTGCGAAGGAATGAAGGATAATGTGGGAACGAATGAATGAAGATAGGGCATGAAGGGAAGAATGGAAGGAAGCAAATAGTGGGTTGATGAACTGTGGTGGTGTGGAATTTTAGTAAAGCCAGTGTGAAGTGAACTACGGTTTCCTGGTGTGAAAGAACATTATATTTACTAATGATGGAAATCTATGGTCCCAAGTTCAGTTATTCGAATGTTTTGCAAATTGCTGCAGCTCTGTCACACTACTTTTTAATCGCACCATTGACATGGATTTTACGCCGTGCCGGTATTATTTTAAGCATTGTACGCCCCGTCATTGGCAACAGTGACATACAATATTAAATTAAAATACATATCATTGATACATTGACCAAAATTATATTCTTGAAAAAGTATTTTTTCACATAAAAATCGATCTTTTCTTTCTTCAGACCATGTATCCATGGGAAAGACAAAATTATTCAGGAGCTGCTTTTTGAATACCAAAAGGGCGACTTCTTGAGACGGGAACCGAAAGAAGCACGATTAAGAAGAAATCGAGAGAATAAGGCAAGAAGAAGAGAAAGTTTGTCTGTGACTGATTTAAATGCATTTAAAACACAAAACAGAAAAGCGCGAAAGAGTTTTGTTAGTCAACGAATGGATCATGAGAGGACATCATCAAGGCAGACACAAAATACACATCATAGATGTCTGCCAGTTGCTGTCTGTGCAGAGCTGAATGCCACCTTCTCTGATGCTGCAGACGATTTTGTGTCTGCCTTGATGATGTCCTCTCATGATCCGTTCGTTGATCAGCAAAACTCTTCTGAATTTCTCTGTTTTGTGCTCTAAATGCATTTAAATCAGTCGCAGACAAACTTGCTCTTCTTTTTGACTTAATCTCTCGTTTTCTTCTTAAACCTCTGTCTCAAGAAGATGCCCTTCTCACATTCAAAAAGTAGCTTCTGATTCATTTTTTTATACTTCCCATGGATACATGGTCCTAAAGAAGGAAAATATCGATTTTTATATGAAAAAGGACTTTTTAAGAATATAATTTTGGTCAATGTATCAATGATGAAATCTATTTAAAATTAAGATTTGTGTCACAATTGCCAATGACAGGGCAAACAAGGCTTAAAAACGTACTGTGCTGAGTAAATTCCATGCCGATGTTCCGATAAAAAGTAGTGTGATGGCTCCTCAGCAATTTGCATAACTGAACTTGCGAGCCAAGATTTCCGTCGTTGGTAAATATAATGTTCTTTCACACCAGGAAACCGTAGTTCACGTCACACTGGCTTTACTCAAATTCCACACCACCACAGCACGTCAAACCACCATTTGCCTTCTTCCCTTCTCCCCATTCATTCCTTATCCGCCTTCATTCCTTCACACACTATCCCTTACACTGGATAACCATATTCCTCTCCCACATTTTTAAAATTAATATATGTGCATTAAGATTATGACTCAAGCAACCACATAACACTTAAAATTTATCAAGATAGGTTTTGAAAACATTCAAAGCATTAAAATGTCAGTTCTATATAGTGGCCGTCTCCCAAATTCACAATTAATTCTAAAAATCTCTAAGTTGTCCTGTAGGCAGAGGAGGGAATCCGGCCTGTCATAGTCTGGCCTCTGGACATGCCCCGCTTGCCAACTTTGCAGAGGAGATTCACCAACATCTTCCGTCTCCTCTCCCAAAAACTGTGAATGAACTTTGCCGATAAATATTCGAACTTGTGATATGTTGTGCATGATTTTCTGTCCACATCCTTGAAGTAAAATACCTGTTCCCTTTACTGCTACTACTGTATAAGGGTGTGGATCATAGGAAGTACTCAAGACTAATTTTGTTTTGGTTGTTTTAAAATAACCATCACCTAGATGTGTGACGTGGGATGAAGGGTGCCGCATGCAATCCAATTTTCTTTTTTTG
The DNA here is from genome assembly GCF_964187855.1 of Myxine glutinosa. Classification (NCBI taxonomy): domain Eukaryota; kingdom Metazoa; phylum Chordata; class Myxini; order Myxiniformes; family Myxinidae; genus Myxine; species Myxine glutinosa. Next base: position 128,793,693 of record NC_136263.1, read on the forward strand.
ATAACCCAGTCTCGGTCAGGAGCATTTTGGAGTAGAGGATTGTTGATCCCAGTTGGAATGTAAGGGATTTTAGTGTGGACTTCTCTTCAAAAAAAAAAAACAGTGCTGCTCGAGATGCCCCTGTGATGCAATGCGGTGTTGTACAATAATTTAGCAGAAATGTGAAGAGTTCCTGACACAGATTGCTGTGATCGATGCATGCTGTGTGAAGAGCTTTACCTTGAGTGCGGAAAAAAAAGTTCTTTCTCTTAGTTGAATTGAGGCCAATAAGTTGTGATTGTGCAATGTTTGATTCTATGAAGGCTGCAAAACTGTTTGAACTCAAAAATGACAGACTGGATTCCATTGTCTGATACAAATTTCATGTGGTGATCCGTGAATGGAACTTCGGTAGTTCGACCTCTAGTGACGGACTGGGTAGAGGTGGATGACAGGATAATCGCCTCCAGCCATCGGGAACATTCATCGACAATGCCAAGGATGTATTTACGGGAGGGAAATGGACCGCACATGTCAACATGGATGACCTCCCATGATTAATTAGCACCTTGGTCATTTGTAACGGTGCAAGTTGAAAAGGTAGTGTCACATTTAGTATCCCAAAGTGGTATGCGGATGAGCAGAGATCCTGTATCATCCCGATACATCTGCTGTCAATGTGTTGGGCACATTTCTCTTGTTGTTATACTCCAGATAGCTGTTAAACGTATCCTGAACAGATAGAATAAAATTTGAACCACATGTGAAGAATGTGTTCACTGACTTGGATTTAGTGCAGTGGTGGCCATCTTGACAAAGCCTGTGGTAAGTGTTTCTGTCTAATAGATTAACAGAAGCCCCAGAATTGACAATCATTTACACAAGAATATTATCCATTTTGACTGTTGTGGTGTTCATCCCTGTTGGGCGATCCGTGCAATTAGAGACATAACTTTCCCCATCATCATCTTCAGAATCTGTCCGCATGGATCCCACAAAGTGACCTTTGGAGTTGGTGGTGTCTGCACAGATTTTCTGGTTTCTGGCCATGCAAACTCGACTGTAATGGTTAAGCTTGTGACAGTGGTTGCACAATTTCCCATTTGCCAGGCAGTGATCACCACCGTATGTGTGACCTACGGCTTCCCAGCCAAAGCAACAACGTTTAGATGTGCTGAAACTTCTCGTGATGACACCAGGTTTTGTATTGTGTTATTTACACAAAGGTGGTAAATTCGATTTTTTCTGAGAATGAATTTTGTTAACGAGGGTAACGGTCTCTGTGTTGAGGATATTGATGGTCTTTTCTTGAATTGGTGTGGATTGAGTGTCAGATACTTCCATAGCACAAGCTATCCGGAGCAAGGTGTCGATGTTGAAATTAGATTAGCTAAGTGGAGATGTCTGTGCAGGCATAGCAATACACACCTGTCTAGGATTTGATCTTTTCTTGCCTCATCGTCATCATGAGGCTCAAAATCACCCCATCTCGCTAACTTCCATAGCCGCAGTAACGTAATTAGCAATCTGCTCAGGGGCTGCTTGTCCAGCGTGGTGAAACGTGATGTTCAAATGAAGCTTTTTGCTGAGGCTCAAAGTGTTCGTTGGGTTTAGCAATCATCGTGTCAAAAACATTTCCCGTATTGATGAGAGTCTCAAAGATGGATTGCACCTCTTGGCCGGCGATGTTCAGCAGGACAGCATGCTTTTGCTCCTTCTTGGTAATGTTCGCAGCAGCCATGTAGTACTCCAAGCTCCGTCGCCATTTTCTCCATCACTGTGCTTTGTTGTATTCGTCGCCATTGCCAAACGGTCATGGAGCCAGTAGCTCCATCCTGTGTGCCATTGTTCTTTCTCCCCATCGCCAACATGGTGCTCTTCCGCAACAGGAAACCGTTCCTTGTATTCCACAAGCTTTAATCAAACTCCACACCACTACAGCATGGCAACCGCCATTTGTCTTCTTCACTTCTTGCCTTGATTCCTTCTCCTTCGTCAATCCTTCCCACATCAATCCTTCATTCCTTCACACAATCTCTCTTACACCCGAACACCAGACACTAAGTCATCACCCTCCCCGTTCCAACCTTGAACGGTCAATCCCCTCCCAACTTCGAGCCTTAAAATCCCTCCCCACCAGTCACAGTCGCCTGTCCCACTCACAATCTCGCGAGATATGCCAAAAATGTACGTGACATTAAACGGCCTGAAACCAATTGTCTTCTTCCTCATTGATGTATCCACATAGTTAGAAGTACATAATGACCTCGGACAAAGATCCTTTTATAACAATATGGGTTTCAGCCCTGTTGAGAGAATGCCACCTAGTTATTTAGGCGGTGAATAAGTTAACAGACTGCTGCCTCAATTGCTAAGGCCAATCTTCACAAGGCCCGTGATGCCTGTCCACTCAAAATCCTTTCATCTCTCACTTTGGTCATTTTACAAGGAAAACTTGTATGAAGGGCATGGTGATCAGAATATGTAAGATCCTAAGTTATCTTTTACTTCGCATAGCAGGAATCACCAACATGGTGACCATATAATTTTTTTCCAAGTCGAAGTTGTGGGTGGAGTTATACCATTCCATCCATTGGTTGGACAGATAGCCTGTTACAGACGGACACATGGACCAACACACAAACAAGTGTATTATTATTAAGATATGCAAATAGTGGACAAAAATATGGAAACGCCAATGTAAAGTCACTTGATAGGGTGTTGGACCACCACGTGTGGCCAGTACAACCTGTATGCACCATGACCTAGAGTCCACCAGTGTCTGGAATTCTGCAGGAGGTATGTGGCACTATTCTTCCATGAGAAAGTCAATCAACTCACACCTGTTTGATAAGGATGGCATACGCTCTCTCGGGTGTCATACCAGATATCCCATAAATGCTCATTTGGGTTCAGATCCTGTGACTAAGATGGCTATGACATATGGATAACATCAGTGTCATGCGCATCAAACCATTAGGCAACCACACATGCTCTGGATGGGGGCATTACCATCCTGGAAGACACCCCTCCCAGCAGGAAAGAAATGCTGCAACATGGGGTGAAGATGATCACTCAGTACCATGAAGTAGCGATTGGCATTGACCTTGCTTTCTAAGAGAATGACTGCACCCAAACCATGCCAGGGAAATGCACCTACATCATTGCAGAGATACCGGAACTCTTCACTGTTGGAAGCAAGCACTCAGGGTTATTGAGTTATTTAGGTTGGCACCACACGTGCACTCGTCCGTTTGTCGAGATCATGGTGAAGGATGATTCATCTGACCATATCACATTTCTCCACTGCTTGGTAGTCCATTGCTTGTGCTCTTTGCAATACTGGACTCACAAAGCTGCATTACCAGGTGTGATGAGCAATTTGTGCACTGTAATCCAGCTGATATCCCGCACTGTAGTGTTCTCTGTGGACAGTTTTTTATTAAACTGGTTGCTCACACCCCAGGTTGAAATTTACAGTCTGCAGTTGCTCACCTGCTTTAACTTGCACTTCAAATTAATGCACCGATATCACAATCCTGGAGCATGCACTTCCGCCCACCGTTTCCCGTTGCTGATGATGCCTTTCCCATGGAGTTACATGTCGACATCAACTTAGATAACAGCATTACGTTGGAAAATATATACCTGTTTATTAAATTATCTTTGGATGAGATTAATCTCTAACACACACACACACACACACACACACACACACACACACACACACACGAGCTCCCGTACCAGCTCATCAGGGGTCTGTGGCTGTCTTGGTAAGTTTTGCATGTGATGATCAATGATATCCCAGAGATGTTCAATTGGATTTAAATCTGATGAGATGGCAGGCCAGGATATCAGGACATTAACTTTGGCATTGGCAAGAACGTTCCTTGATCAAATATCCCTTTAAATAGAAGCATTATCGTGCATAAAGATGATTCCTACACCATTTTGTTGAAGCATACGTAACACGTGTTGCTGCAAAATCTCATCAAGTTATTGATCTGCTGTCAAATTGCCATGGATACAGATCAAGTTGGTGTGAATGGTTTCAACAATGTCATCCCACATCATGACAATAACATGTCTACATTGTATGGCTTCCTGGACACATACTGGGGCATACTTCCTAGATACTCATGGCATCATCTGCAGACTTTATTTTGTTGAAAATAACGAAGTGTTATTTTCAAAGGAAAACCTGGATTTGTCACTGAAGATAACACTTTTCCATTATCTTCCTGTTTATCGGACATGCTGATTTGATCACTGCTAGCATGCTTGGATGTGTCGTGGTGCAAGTCTTGGATGTTGAGAAATCCTGTGGAAAATTAAAAAAAGCGCAGACAATGTGCGCAAGGGTTTTTGTTACTGTGTGCAAGAACAAGGTGGATGGCTGTTGGTCGTTGGTTGTTCGGTCAATGAGTTTGGCAGGAGTTCCAGCAGCTCCTTGGAAGTGATCACGAGTCGTGGAGAAAGGCACACAAGTTGCAGTGAAACCAAGACCAGCACCAAACCGCTGCATGCCCAAGCGAGTCCAATGCCCAGATGAAGTAGAGAGCCAACACACCAAACGACAGACCCACACCAAGTGTGCGAGCAGTGCCGCACAAGACAGATTATTTGTCTTGTAAATCCCCTTCTGAGACCAGTGTTCTCCAAGTGGATGCGTAATGCCATAAGTGTTAAGGTCGTCGTGGTTTTGGGGTGCGGAGTTTGGAATTCACTTATTTCATTGTGATTGCTGTAGAATGGTTGTGTTCTTCCCTCTCAACCCCGTCCCCCACACTTTTATCTGTAAGAAATCCCATTTTGGATGAAATCTTGTCTTCAGAAAAGGGAACCATATCACTGGAAAGATTGGCATATTAATCCATCAAACAAGCAATTTGGGTCTGCAGTTATGTCTCAAATGCGCAACGTCGGCAAGCTCTGACCGGCCATCTTGTCCGCCATTATTGATAGACATCAACAAAACATAATTGGTGGATGTTAAATATCCCATGGTGTCCTTCACAAAGAGGAGGCGTGCTGTCGCAGGCAACCATGACCAAAATGGAAATTCCTGCCTTAACTACTACTGGGAAGGCAATGGTAAACCACCTAGTATAACCGTAAGCAAGAAACTTCTTTGACAGCACCGATGCTCTGCAACAGAGAATATATACATACATATATACAAGCTTGGTCACCCAATCAAGATCGGCTCATTTAGACTATCAAGAAGATTGATGTTTAAAGCTGTAATAAAAATTAGCCCAAGAGTGCACCATGGCAATGATGGGCCAAACAGCATCTTTTCCTTGTTTGAGGTCAGTGTCTTGATTCACACACACACACACACACACACACACACACACACACACACACACACACACACACACACACACACACACACACACACACACACATATATATATATATATGTATATGTACATATAGCTCGCAGTGTTAAGTGTGGAAAAGTTCTGAGGAGATTGTGGCTGGCTCAATAGCGCAGTGGGCTGTTGACGCGTTATCAACGGAGGTCCGTGGTTCGAGCCCCGCATTGAGTCAGAACCTTTTCACACTTAGCCCCTCGCAGTAATTTGATTCCTGTTTCTAAAATTATATATATATACAGTCACATGAAAAAGTAAGTACACCCCATGCAAACTTTTGACTTTTTCAATATATTTCAACATACAGCTATTTCATCTTCATTTCAACAATATTGAGAAATAAAGGTGATATAATATAACAAATATCATGAAACATTTACATTTTGTAGTCCATTGTATAATTTAAATAAACATAAATGCAAATTTCGCATGTGAAAAAAGTAAGTACACCCCTACATTTATCACTACTTCAAATACCTAAAATTAGAATCAGGTGCACCAGCTCAGGTGCAAATGATTAGAGCATCGTTAGAGAGGATCTTGGAGGAACCTGTCTTATTTAAACCTCAGACATTTAGTTTGGTTTGCTCTTTGTTGTTGAAGTGTGTGGCGTCACCATGCCTAGATCAAAAGAGCTCTCTGAGGCCTTCAGAAAGAAGGTTATAGATGCCTACGAGTCTGGGAAGGGATTTAAAAAGATCTCCAAACAATTTGAAATCAATCATTCAACTGTCCCGAAGATCATCTACAAGTGGAGAAGATTCCAAACAACTGCCAACTTGTTCAGGCCAGGACACCCTACCAAGTTCAGCCCAAGAGAAGACCGCAAGATGCTGAGGAGAAGTCTCCAAGAACCCCAGCATGTCATCACGGGACCTACAGGTAGCTCTTGCCACTGTTGATGTCAAAGTGCACGAGTCTACCATTAGAAAGAGGCTGCACAAATTTGATCTACATGGGAGGTGTGCCAGGAGGAAACCTTTGCTGTCCAAAAAGAACATCAGGGCAAGACTAACGTTTGCCAATGAACACCGAGGCAAAGACCAACATTTCTGGAACAATGTGCTCCGGACAGATGAGTCAAAGGTAGAGCTATTTGGCCATAGTACCAGAAGACATATTTGGCAAAAACCAAAGAAAGCATTTGACCACAAGAACCTGATACCAACTGTAAAGCATGGTGGTGGAAATATTATGGTTTAGGGCAGCTTTGCTGCATCAGGGCCTGGGAAGCTCACCATCATAGAATCCACTATGAATTCTTCATTGTACCAGAGGGTGCTTGAGGATAATGTGAGGCCATCTGTCGGAAAGTTGAAGCTCAACCGAGGGTGGACCTTGCAACATGACAATGACCCTAAACATACCAGTAAATCCACCAAGGAATGGCTGAAAAGAAAGAATGGAGGGTTCTGTCATTGCCAAGTCAAAGCCCGGATCTAAATCCCATCGAGATGTTGTGGGGGGATTTGAAACGAGCTGTGCATGCAAGAAAACCCTCAAACATCTCATAGCTGAAAGAATTCTGCATGGAGGAGTGGGCAAAAATTTCTCCCAGTCGATGTCAGAGACTGGTAGACAGTTATAAGAAACGCCTACTTGAGGTTGTTTCTGCCAAAGGGGCAAATACCACCTATTAGAGCCAAGGGTGTACTTACTTTTTCCACATGCGAAATTTTGCATTTATGTTTATTTAAATTGTACAATAGACTACAAAATGTAAATGTTTCATGATATTTGTTATATGATATCACCTTTATCTATCAATATTGTTGAAATGAAGATCAAATAGCTGTATGTTGAAATATGTTGTAAAAGTCAAAATTTACATGGGGTGTCCTTACTTTTTCATGTGACTGTATATATGTATATATATATATATATATATATATATATATATATATATATATATATATATATATATATATATATATATATGTGTATATATATATATATATATGTGTATATATATATATATATATGTATATATATATATATATATATATATATATATATATATATATATATATATATATATATATATATGTGTATATATATATATATATATATATATATATATATATATATATATATATATATGCATATATAATTATAATTATATATATATAAATAAATAAGTTGACTTGCAGGGGTGGTGGGGTTGAGGGGGGGCGGGGGGTGAGGGAGGTTGTGCACATGACATGACCATGACCTGGGGTATATCCAGCACATGTGTAATATTTTGGTAGAGTTCAAGCTTTATTGTAAAACCAATCTTTAAGCTCTGCATTTGTGGCTGGTTGTTCGTTTTTTTTTGATATTCCCTTTTAACCAGCATCATCATTTAAAAAAGAATCCAATGATATAACTTTCATACATCACATAGGTCATGCTTGATTATGTCTTCATTGATGGAGTACACAATAACATCAAAAGAAATGAGTTCTTGTCACACCTCCAGCAGTATGTTAGGCAGCTATCTCTTTTGTTTCAAGGAATGTGCAATATCTGCTAATTGTAAATTTTGTATTTGGCTAAAATAGAGACAAAAATGTTCTATGAACATTGATAGGTTATTTCATGTGTATGGCTTTAATTCCCAATCAACCCGTGATGGGTTCCCGAAAGAAAAATGAACATTGTGGTCGTTGTTGTTCTTGTTGTTGCTGCTTTTTCTCAGGAAAGTCTCCATTTTTGGTTGAGTTGAGGATAATTTGTAAATCAAATGCCATCGAGAGTTGTTTTGTCCACCTTACGGTCATTGTAGAGTCTAGCATTGTGCATGCCCTTGCAAAAAGTTTGCATGAGATTTAATGATATTTACATCGAATCTCAGAGGTTACTTGTTAGGGTCGACAGCTCATTGAAAATGCACACAAAGTAAATCCTGCAGGTAGAATCAGCAATTCGCCCCAGCAGAAGTTTAACTGGCCATAGTAATGTAATTTGCCGTTGTTATATTTTCATCAGGGGTAAAAAAAATAAAAAAAATAAATATATATAAAACCCGTTGTTATATTTTCATCAGGGGTAAAAAAAAGATATATATAAAATACCTCTTTCGTCGAGTTTTTAAAGATTGCTCTTACATTCCTTTAGTAATCGCTGTATGGAACCTTTTTTTTAAATCTCAAGCTGATTGATCGCAATGGATAAGGAAAAGTAACAAATTTTATAAAACAGCTTTTGGAGTTGCCCAATCACAAATAAAATAAATGTATCAGTTATGTTTTGACTGATGGCAATGTGGTAAACAAAGAAACATCAATTGAAAAGCTAAGTTTGAAAAGGGTTACTTTGTTTCCTTAATGTCACTCATTATCACTTCATGATGCATCACAGCAGTTGAGAGTCGGATCACCTGAGTATAGAGCTGCCAAAACAGCTTTCTGGGTAATTAAATACACCAACTGGTTTGTCATTGTTTTACCCGCAGGGGTTGGATTTGAACCTGAAATCACTAGATTACAATATGAAAGTTGACACCATCGATAACTCGTTTTTTAAATTCCCGAAGTCTGTGATGTTGCAAGACAAAAGCAATACCAAAATAAGTCAAATCAATGACATCGAGTGCAACTAGGAAAAAAAAAAAGTTAACCTTTCATGAAATCCCTAATCGAACGTTCCTCCCAAATTTGTGATTAAAAAAAGATTTCAACAATTTCACATCAATTAAATATTATTTCCTATAGGATATCCCAATAGGCTCTCACAAAGCAGAATGAGTCCTTTGGGACAACATACTGACAAATGTTCTGCCCACAAATACTGCAGGACATTGAAACCCCCCTGACCCAGGAGTTGGAGCTTCCTGTTGGAGCAACTTAAATATATTAAAGTATATATTGTTATCTGCAAATCACATGAACAACACTTTTTTATTTTAAAAACATATGCATTACATGCCAACAAGCAAAATACATAGATGCTTGAAATATTTCAAATGCACTCTGAGCGCAATATGATGTATTCAATAAAATAGAACAGCGTAACGATGATATAGTTCGACATAAAAGACAAAGAACGTGTCATGAACACCTGCGCCTCAGCTACCACACCCTCTAGTGGGTAACAGTGTATTTACGAGTTCTCCACAATTGACAAAACATTGAATACAATGTATGTATACGCACAAATATACCACAAGAGGACGCACTTCCAGAAATATGGCTTTTGTTCTTTCTTTGTTTCTTCTTTTTTGGAGAATCTTATAAATAATCATTATTCAGAAACCAATTTAATCAGAATTCCGAACATGATTAAAGTTTGTTGCCAGATATTCGTTGAGCATTGTCAGATTGTATAATTTCATCTCACCAATCCTCAAATAATGTGTTCAATAAGCAATGTTTACAGTGCGCAGTACAATAAGCTCATGACTTCAGGCATTTTAAATCTCTATTTGTTCCGTCTGTGCAATTCATATCGTTTTATGTACCATGCTTTGCATGTGATTTGTCTATTATATTAAACAACAGTAGGCAATTCTGAGTGGTAGAGAACATCTCGAAATGAACAACATGCACCATTATCAAGTTATTTTTAAAATCACAATTAAATCCACAAACTAAAGTAAAAAAAAAACAACACATTTAAGTTAATAATTCCAGTGATGAGGACTGGTACTCACATGTTGACACAAGGCATGTCGAAAATGTCTGCACTCCGAGCATCCCCGATATGAACTAATGTATTGAGGATTTGTGTCGCTCTCCCGTGGACACGTAGCATATTGCAGGTAAATGAACCAATGGCATGAGGACTTCTGATGATGCGCATTACCTTTTCTAATGATCACGTTTGGTATTATTGAGAGAGCCCCACCCAGATCATAAACACATGCTTTCCATTTCTTACGTTCGTGCTACCTGCGTTTTACCGTTAGATTAACACGAAAGTCATCAAACTTCCAATCTCTACCTTTAATATTCATTTTATTTGATATATATCATATAAGCTTTCCAATCTCCACCTTTAATATATATTTTATTTGATACCTGAATATAAGCTACGGTATATGATAGAATACCAGATTTGGTGGCATATAATGGTCAGAGCATCCTGTCTGGGCGGTCAGTGGTTCAAATGCTTGTCCGAGTCATACCCAAGACTTTAGAAATGGTACATGCTGCTCCCTTGCTTGACGCTCAACATTTTAAAGGATAGAGCATGGATAAATAACGATGGGAAGGTAATGGTAAACCACCTATAGTATACCCCTTGCCAAGAAGCTGCTTTGGTAAAGGGTATGGACCATCAAATAAAATATGATCGTGGGAAATCATAGTCACATTCATAAGGATACAAATATGGTTATTTAGACGTGAGTAAACCATCGACAAGAATTATGTTTAAAGCTGCAGCAAACAACTCCTGAGTGCACCATGGCAATGATGGGACAAATGGCATAATTTCATTGTTGTGGGTCAATTTCTCCTGCCTCATATGTTGGCGTGTTTTCCTATGGCTTTCAGACACACACACACACACACACACACACACACACACACACAAAAAATTAACTTGTGGGGGGTGGATTGCCCATAGGTCAGCACGTATGCAAAATTTGGTAGAGGTTAGGCCAGGGGTGTGGATTTGCATATAAATCAAAGAAAAGGTTTCCCACCGACACACACACACGCGGAGTTGAAATATATATATATATATATATATAAAGATTCTTGCAAAAGCTAAGTTATTCAATGCTCCATTTCTGATATGAAACTTATGCATATACATTAAAACATAAACATACTTGTATAATAATATATGTGGTTTTGTGTACAATTTCGTTCTTTCTTTTTTGTAACAGGATTTTACACAATCCTTTTCACATCACGGAATAAAATTTGGGATTATTTGGCATTGCATCTTGGGTCTAACTTTTAGTAAAATGAGCTATTATCAAAATTTGTGTATACTGGTTTTAAAAGTTTATCATTAACTTTCTGTATATGTCACCAATTGCTGTACTGCATTTTAAAGTATTAAATATAATGTAAATTTATGATGATGTGATCGTGATAACCACACCCCCTTTTCACCTTTAACGGTTTACTCCCTTATCCCTGCTCCACCCTCCGCAGACTGTTCTGGGACCACTGAGCTCATGCTATGTCTGGAAATGATTCCCCATTGAGTTAATATTTTTCTCAGGCCTGATCATAGACATCTGTTACTTGCCATACAAAAATACACCAACGGAAATAATCCACATTTTCGTATGAATACCAAACTAATCCGTATGAATTTAATATTACACTTATTTTGCAGAAACTATTTTTTGTTTTCCATTTAAAAGTGTGCATGTGCTTGATGTCTTTTCAGTTCATCGCCAGACTTTTGAACTGCAGTAAAATGAGAACCACTATCTCAAAAACACAAAAATGATGTTCTAGCTTCAATCAATATGAAAATTAACGGCTTGAAAAAAATAAATAATTCTTATATAGCTATGTATATTTAATGTTCTCTGAATAAATGTATAAAACAATTAATAAATAAACATTTATATATGTTCTTTGAATAAATGTATTTAAAACAAAAAATTCATTCTGAAGTTATTCAATGCCAAAAGTTAATTAATTTGCTTTTATTTAATAGATTTTCTGCCCTCTGCGTATTCACAATATATCACAAGTTAAAAATAAACATTTCCAGTGGACCGATCCATTTATATCCTATATCTGGTGATGGAATATTTTATTTCAATTGTTTCCTTTGCTTATAGCATAAAATGCACCGCCAGGTGGAACATTCTGCAAGGAACGTCACCACCAGTAATTACGAGAAGATCCATTTCGTACATGCAGAATTATAGGGGGGATGCATGTGCTTAAATATTACAATTGGTCCAATTGAATGAAGGGATTAAACTCAAACCACCCCTTATGGCAAAATGAATTGGTATGAAAAAGGCGGTCCAAAGCGTGGGAACATTTCAGGTGGAACTATTGCAGTAATTGCATGGGTGAAGGTGGAGCTTATAGTGGGAAAAATCACAAATTTCAATAGCCTCTTCCACTCTCACCCCACAAAATAATGTGCTCGCCTCAGCCAATGAAAAGCTTGCATTTTGGAAGGAACTATTTTCCTTCAAAGTAGAGGTTTTCAGAATCATGAATACTTGGAAATGATCTAAAAACCCATTAACTCATACGAGTACTCACCCCATATATTAGATGAGTCTAAAAATCCACGTGGGCGTGGTTGGGTGACATAGGTGAGAGGAGGAGTTACTTCCGAGAGAGAGAGAATGTCCTTGGGAGGGAAGAGGGGGTGATTGGTTTACTCAGCTAGGGATTTGCTTTGGAATCGTGTTACAGCCCAAAGGCTTTGAGCATTTGTACCAGCTTGGATCCCAAAGGCTTTGAGCATTTGTACCAGCTTGGATCCCAAAGGCTTTGAGAATTTTTACCAGCTTGGATCCCAAAGGCTTTGTGCATTTGTAACAGCTTGGAGCCCAAAGGCTTTGAGCGTGCAAGGGAAACTTTGCATTGAATCGAGCCGCGTTGGTTTTGCGTCAATGTTGTCCAATGAATGTAAAACACAAAAACTTGAGAATAAAATAAATAGTAAAAATAAATTAAGTGCAGACAACGAACATCCTTGGACAAGATTTTGCACAGAAAATACAAGAGTAAATGTACATGTATATCATATGTTATTGAATACCACATTGTCTAATGGACATGAGCTTCGATGATTTTATTATATAAGGACTTATCATGACGCCGAATGTGACTGATACACACACACACACACACACACACACACACACACACACACACACACACACACACCGGAGGTGGATAATTTGAGACCTGTTAGATCTCTTCGTTCCATCTCCTGAAACCCACCACCTGTGAAGATAGCAGCCAACAACAACTTGCAAGAACACACATCTACACACACATACACATATATATGTGGGGATTGTATCTTTTAATTGTGTTTTGCTTCATTCAAATGATGTCTTGCTTGAACATACACTACCGGTCAAAAGTTTTAGAACACCTCAGTTTTTTCAGTTTTTGTTGAAATTTACGCAGTTTAATGTCTCAATGTACTCTAAAATGAGGCAAAGAACAAATAAACAATTGGAGATAAAAAAGAAATCATAGAATCATTTTGTTTAACAAAATTTAATTTAAATTTTGGACTCAGCAAAGTAGCCACCTTTTGCAGATATAACCGCCGAACAAACTCGTGGCATTCTTTCTTCAATGGAAATCAAATATTGTTTGGGAAGTACTTCCCAAACACTGTTGCAGAAGTTCCCACAAATGTGTTGCACTTGTAGGTTGCTTTGCTTTTACCCTTCTGTCCAGTTCATCCCAAACCAGCTCGATGGGGTTTAAGTCTGGAGACTGTGCTGGCCATTCCATGATTTGAAGCCTACCATCTTATTTTCCTCGAAGGTAGTTTTGACATAGCCTGGAGGTGTGTTTAGGGTCATTATCTTGCTGTAGGATGAACCCCTGACCAGAGGGTATTGCATGGCACTGCAAAATGCTGTGGTGGCACTTTTTGTTCAGGGTGCAAGTTGCCAACTGGATCCAGCAAAAGAGGCCCAGACCATCACGCTTCCTCCTCCATGTTTGACAGTTGGTGTCACACACTGAAGAACCATCCTTTCGCCTACTCGACGGCGTACAAAAACCCTGTGTGATGAACCAAAGAGTTCAAATTTTGATTCATCAGTCCATAAGACCTTCTTCCAGTCTTCAGTTGTCCACTGGCGGTGCTTCATGGCCCAGGCAAGCCTCTTTATCTTATTTTGCCATCTTAGCAATGGATTTTTTACTGCCACTCGACCTGTCAAACCTGCAGCTCGAAGTCTTCTCTTCACAGTTGAAACTGAGACTTGCTTACTTCGACCAGTGTTAAGCTGTCCTTGAAGCTGTTGTCCTGTGATCCGCCTATCACGCAAGCTGTTGACTCTCAGAAACTTGTCTTCTGATTCTGTTGTGGCTTTGGGTCTGCCAAACCTCTTCCTGTCAAAGTTTCCTCCAGTTTCCAATATACTACTTCCTGCAGTGTAATATGGTCCAAATAATGCTTCAGAGGGTGTAATAACAGTCCTTTCCAATACTGCTTTTATACAGACAGGGGGTTTGTAATCAAGTAATCAGCAGAGGTTGGGACACCTGTAGGAATTGTTTGCATCAACTTTCAAGGCTTAATTTACTTACATTGCTGCAGAACAGCTGTAAGTTGTTAAACCATTAATTGTTCCCTGAAAAAAGTCTTTTTTACACCTAAACTTTTTAGGTTTCCTGAAACCTAAAGTTTTTTTTTAACGTCGTGCAGTTTACTGCTTACCTTTGTACCATTTCAGGTTGTTCACTGGACATTAAACTGCGTAAATTTTAAAAAAAAACTGGACAAATTGAGGTGTTCTAAAACTTTTGACTTGTAGTCTATATGCTCTCATTTTACTTTGCAGAAAAGAGCATGGCCTAAGACATGTTCAAGCCAGATCACTAAAGAGAAACGAAAAACACCTTGGAATGTGTGAGATTAACAGACTGGTATGCGGCCTGGATTCTATCATGAGTGGGAGTTGTCCTTGAAGTAAGTTTCTCTGGGCAGTTCTGGTGATAGATCAAGAGGAGGGGGCAGTTGTTCCACTTCCCCCTTTCTCCGAAATTTGCTCAACATTTCTGGGAAAAGGTATGAAGAATATCTTGCCTTGCTGTATATAAGACTTGCTTTTGCTGAGTTATTTTAGAGTGTTTGAGAATCCTCCAGGCACCTTTGAGTCCTGATTTTCTCCAACAGTCTCCACGATCGTGATTGGTTCTTCAATAAATTCTGTTACTCTTTCATCTGGGTGGACCTCGAAGTTATTCACCGACATTTTGGTACCAGGAGTGGGGTCCAACTCGGAGCCAGACTGGACGGGACGGACCCCGGGGGAGACAGAAAGGAGAGGCCGGCCGGCACCCGATTTGATGAAGGTGAGACTTTGCGCTGAAGTTATCCCAAATTATGTGCTCCGCTCTTCACCCTGGGTGTGGTCCTTCCTTCCTTCGCTGTCTGAGCTTGGGCCACGAACAAATTGTAAGTACGGGCGATTGACCCGGAATAACGAATTTATTGAGCTACCAAGGGTAGGGTCACGGTTAGCACGGAGGGGGGAACGTGAGGCCAGGCGGACGCAAGGCGACGCCTGTAGACCACTAACATCCCAGGAAGGACAGCCTAGAGACAGGATGGGGTATGCCGTTGCATTACCAGGGAAAGCATAGGCTGAACTAACAAAGAACCCGAGGAAAATGGCCAGAAGGAAGGATGAAGCGCAGCTACTAGGTAGGCTTGGTAGGGTAGTGGCAACTACAAGGTCAAGTCAGGAAGATCTAGACAAGTGAACCTTCCCATCCGACTACTGGAAAGTGTACGGGTGGTGGAAAGAGGAAGCGATGAAGAGGGAGGCAGTGGCGAAACAGGCTAGCCTGGCAGGAGTAGTACTGGCAACTACAAGGTCAAGTCAGATAGAGACCAGGGTCAGGATAGTGCTGAAACTCCATTTAGATAAAACACAATACGAAGCATTGAAGCGACAAATACGCAAATGTAGTAGGATTCCGACCCCCCCCCCCCCCCCCGCCACCCCCGTCCTGTCACCCCATCCTCAAACCCTCATTCCTTTGAATGGTGCGAGAGGAACATGAATGGATGAGGATTGTTCGACAAGATTGTACAAAAAGACAGGTGTGCCTGAATTTATGCTGTATTGTATGTTGTCGGAGACATGTTGGAGGTCGGATAGGCATTGTGCGCGCAGCAGGTGATGACTTAGATGACGTGCCGCACACCTGGTGTGGATGTGTATGCCTGCAATGATGTGTGTCATTGATGTGTGTGCTTGGCCGACTTAGGGACGTGTGTGCTTCGTCAATTTAGTCTTCCTGTGAGATGTGTGTCATGTATCATGTATCATCATATTGTCAACATTTCATCATATCATGTATGATTGATCAAGGACTTCTTGTATTGTCTGCATAAATTATGCAATGTGGATGGGTATCGGTGTGAAGTTTTGCAAATATCATCTCGCAACACCGTGGCATGGAGTTTGGAAATTGATTGCATTTTGGATGGATAAATTAGGTTGTGGTGTGCTCCAGGATGCGGCGTGCCGGCCAAATGATTGTGACCTCGCCTGCAAAAAGGTGTGGAGGATTTGGGGCGTTCGGGTCAGACTGTGGTTCACGGGCCTGGGCAGCGCATGTTGGTCCGGCAAAGATCGCGGAATAAACTAGCTTTAATTCGGTCCGGAAGCCGAGCGATCATCAAATTAATCTCGAGCACTGTATTGTGATAATTAATTTATAATGTTTATTAAGTGAAGTCGGTTCGACCTCTCCATTACATTGGGATAAGAACGACAAGGACCTATGATAGGGTTTCCGTTAAAACTCGCCACATCTATCGATCGTGCGTAGATGGACTGGCCCAGGGAAAATAAATTGTTGCAGGCTCGGGAAGGGTGAGCCGTGTGACGTCATGCACTGTACATGCAAATCGTGACTGTGCGTGAGCCTGCGGGGGATCACGAAACGCGTTGCATAAAGGGATGCGAATTAATTACCGTGTATTGCGACCGGAAATGAATCAAGCGGTCGGAACGGCAATATGATTAATATGATTAGTATGATTAATTATGATTTAATAAGATTTGAGAATCAGGGCGACTAGTGACCAACCAGCAGTCGAGAAAATGATGCAACTAGCCACCAAGTGGCTGCACCTTCATGGACAGCCAAATTTAAGGGCTCAGAGTGGAGATGTGGAACGAAGCATGGAGAATGCCGGCAAGAACTCGCCCACTGTTCGGGGTGGATTGGCTGGCACATTCGAGAGGAGCAGAAGTTTGGCAGATTGGGGAAACACGCACGTACAGGTGTGCGAAAGGCAACACTGCACTCTGTCTGGGATGCGGAGGAGATGGAAATGAACGGGACTGGGAGAACGAGACGTCCGTTTCTCCAGATGGCGCCGTGCCACAACCAATTTATCTTTCCACTTCGTGAAGTATGGTGTCACAGAGGACACCAAGTGATGAATGTTACTCTGAGCATAGGGTTATGTATCCAAGCAATTTTCATGAACTTGGCATTGTGATTTTATCTTTTGCAATGTTTTGTGTATTGTGGCAGTGTTTGAAGATTCTAATAAAGATAAAAGTTATGAGTGAACCTCAATTTGAAATTTTGAACCCATTGTCAGGTTTTAGTAGCAGTATTGGAGACGCACTCATATATATATATATGACGGTATTCCTCTTTAAACTGAAAGAAGAGGCAAGTTTGAAGCAAGAGTGGTTTAATAAGAATCGAACAAACACAATTGTGGAGCGCGTTCGAAATGCAGAGCTTTGTCACACAAGGCAGTACAAGTCCGAGCCACACTGAAAATACTCTGAAGCAAGATCCCTTATATAATCGAACAAAGTAAAAATCTCTCCGCTGAAGTAATGACCTTCAGATAAGGACAATGGGCTGGCACAGCCCCTGTCGACGTTTTTTCCTGTGAGAGGGCTGAGTTATAAGGCACAGATGTGAAAGTAAGATATTTCCCAAGATATTATCTCAAACAAGCTGGGCCTGCAAGGCCAAGGGATGTGTTCTCACAAGGGAGTTCAATTGTGTTATCCTTGGCAGTAAAACATATTGGGCCAGGGCATGAACATGAGCATTCAAATCAAAGGATACATATTAAATCATACTCTGCTCAGGGTTAACTGAAGGCAAACAATAATTATATGGCAAACTATTCCCATTATTTAATACTAGGGCATGCCCGTACTATATCTATATCTAAAATTATATCCCCCCCCCCTCTATTTACATGAAATGGTTTGGTCCAAAGCGAACGGCTTGCGAGTACGGTGACAATCCCCCCCCCTCTATTTACATGAAATGGTTTGGTCCAAAGCGAACGGCTTGCGGAGTTTGGTAAAGAAATCGCCATAGCGTGCCCAAACGCGCAGGAAAGCGAAAGAATCGCAAATTTAAGGAAATGCCCGTACTTCCGTAAGGAAGAGAAAAAAAATGAAAAGGAAAAACATTCCAAACCGCGAGGGAAAACAACACGGCACGTCGACACAACAACGTGTCCTGTGATTGGCCGTACGTGGCTGCCAGTAGCTGCCCCCCCAAAAAAGCTTTCACCGTCCGGCGACTGAATTTAAGGGGAAAAATAAAACGCTCTTCGCTTAAAACAACGCCCTTCGCTCTGACTGAATTGGGACAATGTTTTTATGTTTTTAATTGAATTACTATCCGTAATGGCGCACGCTCTCACGGGAGCTCCGGAAGGTCGTATATCGCAGTTACGATGAATCGCAAATTAGTTTTTATTAGTTTTAAAACATAGTTTAACGCCAACATAGCGCCAACATAGTTTGCAAACGTGAAATAAATGAATACGCTCTCAAATGTGCCGTCCGAGGCAGAGCCTGTTCGCCACGTTCGGCACACGTGATAGCTCGCTGCTCTCTGATTGGTTGAATCGTTTTTTGGACATAGCTCGGTAACTGCTTGTCCGATTAATTTCAAACCTTGAAAAGGCACATCCTCGGGTCCCCAGCAATATACCTGGCAAGTTTCAAGTATATCGGACCGGTAGTTGTCGAGAAACAGCGGTCACAGACAAACATACATACAAACATACAAACATACAAACATACAAACATACAAACATACACACAGAGATTGCTGGAATTATAGATAGACTAGGGCATGCCCGTACGTGGGTGCAATGCCCGTACGTGGGTACGTGGGTACGTGGGTGCGAGTACGGTGACAATCCCCCCCCCTCTATTTACATGAAATGGTTTGGTCCATGAAATGTTTTGGTCCATTCGCAACGCCAAAGCGAAAGGCGAACGCTTTACATGAAATGGTTTGGTCCATGAAATGTTTTGGTCCATTCGCAACGCCAAAGCGAACGGCGAACGGCTTGCGAGTACAGTGACAATCTCCCCCCTCTATTTACATGAAATGGTTTTAATTAGTTTTAAAACATAGTTTAACGCCAACATAGCGGCAACATAGTTTGCCAACGTGAAATAAATGAATACGCTCTCAAATGTGCCGTCCGAGGCAGAGTGTGTTCGCCACGTTCGGCACACGCGATAACTCGCTGCTCTCTGATTGGTTGAATCGTTTTTTGGACATAGCTCGGTAAGTACTTGTCCGATTAATTTCAAACCTTGAAAAGGCACATCCTCGGGTCCCCAGCAATATACCTGGCAAGTTTAAAGTATATCGGACCCGTGGTTGTCGAGAAACAGCGGTCACAAACAAACATACACACACACAGAGATTACCGGAATTATATATAGATAACTCTTCTCCCTTTGGCAGACGTTGAAAGATATCTTCAAGGCCAGTTCTGACCAAGCCGTGAACAACATGTTTTGCAAGTGATTCTAGCTGTTTTGAAGCAAGCAAAGGAAAGACACAATTATATATATATATATATATATATATATATATATATCAGGTGCCCTGGGTCACGTGGTGCGCTCCCCATGTCCTGCAATTATCTCCCTTTTGTCTCTAAGACAACGTGTCGAAAGATACAATGTATAAACCCCAGCAGGCCAGAGCTCCCCCAGTCACATGCCATGCGCGCAATGCATTACGCATGCTCTGGGAGGGACACCGCCCCCTGGTTGTGGCTGTCCAACATTCAACGCATATTGTTAGCCGTAATTCGCGACGAAGACGCCTGGTTCGGAGATACCTGAGGCCCGGCCGGGTTCCGAGCCCACCCTTGCTGCAACGTAGGTGCAACTCAGTCGCCGGCCTGATGAGGGGCGCTCCTTATGCAGGTGTGATCCTCGCGAATCAGGGCAAACAATCGACGTCCAATGCCATCAAGCCTTGTACATGTGATTGTTCTGTGGGAGAGAGCGTGGCATATTCATTATCACAAATCTCCTTCTCCTCATTGTCTGAATCAGCGTCAGTATCCGTGGTGTCGGGTGACTTGCACTGAGGGGGTAACCCGAAAATGTTCTTTACAAATGGTGGTACTCCCGGACATTTATTCGTCTTTCCGTCCTCGCTGTTTGCATAATAGCTCTTAAAAGAACCTTTACTACTAAATTCAAAGGAATCCCATTCAGGATCGGCATGGTCATTGGTGCCATGCCAGGAGTCGTAGATCTCCAAAGCCATATCCTCTCGCCATGAGTCGTCTCGGTTGTCGACCCAGTCGTGGGTGTTCGAATCTTGCCACGAAATGACAGAATTGACCAGTTCGCCAAAGGCCTTTGGGTCCTTTCCATGTAGCGAGAGGACCATCTCGGTAGCAGTAGTTGGTGTGGTCCATCTTGTGAAACATTTTCTCACACAAACCATGACCAAGGCCTTTATTATGACCAGGGTGAGTACGATTCCTACGATTATCGCCAGGCCTGTCAACAGCCATTTTACAATGATTCCCGTCCATCCCCGGAACCAGGCTGCTATCCCGGACCATACACTATTGGCTTCTTCCTTTCCCTCTGCCCTCTTCCTTACCACTATTGGGACCCGTGGTGTCACTATGTGTGTGACGCATGGTGGTCGGGAAGTCAATAATTGTATGGTCGTAACCACATATCAATATCAGGGTGGTATTTCTTCCTAGTAAAGCGTGTGTGGTTAAATTGTTCGAGCCTTTTCCCCATTCGAATCCTGCTTTGGCTGAACTTGCTGTCGGTCCAAACTTTCCTCCCCGTTGTACTTGCCTCTGACGAGAGAGGGCAACTTGTGTTGACTTCGTTCCGTTTGGATTTGTCATTACAGCCCTCCACATTATATAAATCCATGGGGGGGGGGGGGTCCTTTTGTGGTGTTAGACAACAAGGTACGTTTATCTTCTGCCCCCAGGTAACGCTTTGATAATGGACGTGAGACTTAGAGGTTAGGTTTTCATATAATCCTTCAACATATGTCACCATGTCCGCCCACTTGGGGTGTGGCGTGGTGGGCGCTGTGCTGGCGAGGTGATATAAACATAACAGTGCAAGTGTAATTATTCCTATATGTCTACGGCGTATTGGTTGGTGCAGCTTCTGCCCCATCCTGTGTGACGATGGGTGTGGTTGGTGGGACTTCAGTGACCGTGGGTGCGAGGAGGGCCAACTTACAATGCGTGGCGTGTACCCAGGACGACTTGCCCTCACAAAACACCACTGTTGGTGTGGTCAGGAGAACCTGGAACGGTCCCGTCCACCTTGGTTCCAGGGCGTTCTTGTGGGTGAAGTGCTCCACGAGCACTTGGTCACCGGCTTGGAAGGTGTGGATGGCCATGCTTCTATTGGTTCGGGCATAATCTCTTGGGTCAATCAATTGCACAAAAGTGTTGCATCCAACAGATGCCATTATTCCCACTAGGGCATGCCCGTACTATATATAAGCTAGGACGTGCCCGTACGTGGGTGCCCGTTCCTTGCCAAAAAAAAAAAAAAAAAAAAATTTGTGTAGGGGTGTGTGTGTGTAAACATCCTAGGGCGTGCCCGTACGTGGGTGCAAAAAAACATGCGTGCAAACAACAACAACAAAAAAAAACTTTGAAACCACGTGGCAGTAACGACCACAGAACCCCCCCCCCTCTATTTACATGAATGGTTTGGTCCATTCGCAACGACCACAGAACCCCCCCCTCTATTTACATGAAATGGTTTGGTCCAAAGCGAACGGCTTGCGGTGTTTGGTAAAGAAATCGCCATAGCTCGGTAAGTACTTGTCCGATTAATATGAAACCTTGAAAAGGCACATCCTCGGGTCCCCAGCAATATACCTGGCAAGTTTCAAGTATATCGGACCCGTGGTTGTCGAGAAACAGCGGTCACAGACAAACATACAAACACACATACACACATACACACATACACACATACACACATACACACAGAGATTAATGGAATTATAGATAGATGATTATTTTCAACAATCCAATTTTCCTAATCCAATTTTTCAATTTTCATTTCAATTTAAATTCAATCCAATGTCCTCTAATTCCTCTCTTAGCATCACATGCACCTGTTGCCTACACCTGTTTTAGCCTCTGGCCCAATAGCTGCCCAATATTTATTATGAATATTCCCAATATCCCAATATCTGTATTTAAATTATTTCAACTAGAGTTTCAACTAGAATTACCACCAACAAACCACCTTCCAACCACCGCAGGTGCACCTGAGCTCCGTGGCACACCCGCAACCCCCCTGAAATCAGTGTTCAGAAACATGACTCCATGGACGGCCAGAAAGCCAGACAGACACAGGGACACACACACACATAGGGACAGACACAGGTGGGTTATCGCCGGCATTCTGAACAAATTCCCCATTCCTGCCCTAATTTTTGTTGCAACGGCAACGGCAGCCCATCGAGTGTAACCCTCCCCAAGAAACCGCTTCATATCAACTTTGTCGCATGTCACAGCTTACAACGTCCCTTCGCCTCAACTTCCGTCGAGGCACTGTATCAGCGGCACACACGGCATTGAGCCTGCTTCATTGCCAGCCCAAGCCGTTTCATCCCTCCGACCTGGAGGACGACCGAGAGAGCTCAGACCTCCCGTCCTCAAGTGAGTATCTCCCTTCATTCAACGCAATCCGCGATCCCAAGTTGGCCCAGTTAAAGTCCCTGTCTTGCCGTTGAATTAACACCCAGTGGGTTGACTCAGCCTATCATCCTTTAATTGATTTTGACTTTTACTCCCATGCTAAATCTGGAGAGCTGTTAATGTGGGGATATAATTAAATACATGTTTTAAAAAGATGTCTACAAACGCTCTCCATACAGGCTCATTTTCGCCTGCCCTTTTCCACAAGCAGACTGAATAAACATTGAATCTCAATAAAAATCCAAACTGACACCATCTATTTCTTAGCCCCAAATTTACTCAAGTTAATTTTTACTTTTACATCATATAATATCATTCCATCATACCCAATTTGGTCAGAATCTCATCATTAGTTCGCAAATTATTGCAACAACAGGATATCTGATCCTTGACCTCTGACCCAAAAATGCAATCGATGACATCCCACGTGACATAACCTCATCATTAGGGTGAGCTGCCTCAGGGATATACTCATCCAATACACACATACAATACACACGTGGCCAGTACTCATCGACATTGCCTAATTTATGCAGGCAATACAAGAAGCCCTTTGTCAATTATTCACACGTCCATAAGTCGGCGAAATACACACACGTCAATGACAGAAAATTATACATTCTTCATACCACGTGACTGACACTTCGTACCGGCTCGCATTTCAAACCACTGTGCACACCCAGCGTTGTTGACAGTCGTACAATTCACAGCACATCGACCTGAGTGAGTCGTGTACAACGCCTATCCGACCAACTTCTCACTAAACACATACCTTACAGCATAAATTCTTGCACACGTGTCTCTTTGTACAATCTTGTTCAACAATCCCCATTCATTCATGTTACAATTGTCAATATTTCAAGAACCACTCCAATCCTTCCTACCTGTGCTTTTACCTGGCCCCTTGCTGTGAGCCTATTTATTTTCTCTTCAGGCTCACCTGTCCTGTTTGTTTCTACCTGGATTTCTGTTTTCCTGTGCTTTATCTGCTTGCTTCCTCTGTTCTTGAAGTTTCAGCACTTCTCCTGCCTGCCAGGCTTCTCCTACCTGGTACCTGCGCTCTTCCTTTTCGGAGTTCTTCCGAGCTACCATCAACTTCTGACTTGCTTGCGCCATAATGCAAATGACCCTTCTTCCGGCCAAGGATTACTCAGATCCTCGGCACACATCCTCCAAGCCCTCTCATACAACGTGGTGCAGCTCAACAAACGCCTGGCTGCATCATTTTCTTTTCATATCTCACTGTTTTAATCATTGTACCTGGCTCATTACAATCCTCTTTCGCCTGCCTCGGCCACCCGAATGCGTTCATGCCATGCACGGCATTGAACATATGCATTCCCTCGTCTCGCCTTCGTCCCGCCTCGCGGTTCCTCGCATGGGCCGTTGCCACGTCGCCATGGTGACCAGCCTGCACGTCGGGCTCGCGCGTTTTCGGCTGGATTCACACGCCTTGTGCATTAAATTGATCATCTTAATTCTCCAGATCTGACCTCATCTCTTGTCCAGAAAAAGGGCTAATACTTGTGCTGCCTGCAGCATATTTTCAGAGCTCCCTCCTGCGGGTACGCATTTTCCCTCAAAACGCTCTGGATGTGCATGCCTTTAATCCTGGGACTGGACAAAGGCCTTGGGAGGGGTTGAGATCTGGATTACCCACGCCGGGGCATTCCTTAAAGGGGTTCTCCCTTCTTTTCCTAGCTTAACTTATTACTTATCACCCACGCCATGGTATTTCTAACTTATTACCTACGCCGGGGTCTAGCCTATTACTTATCAGCTACGCCGGGGTATTCCTTATACCTATTACCTACGCCGGGGTATTCCTTAACCTGCGGGGTTATCCCTCCTAACCCCAGGTGCCCTCCTTGCTCGATTCGTTAACCCACTGGTGCTCTGCTTAAATTTGGTTGAGGATACATGCCAGGCACAGTCGATAGAGGTTTGCCACTTCCAAGGAGAAGGGAAGAGGCTTGCAATTTAGGTGCGCAAATATGCTTACCTCAGCCAATTATTGCCAGCGCTGGCCTTGCCTCTTCCCGACCTGAGGAGCCCTCCTCGACCTGTAGCTGGATGTATCCCACTTCTAACACCAGATTGACGGTAATCCTCTTTAAATTGAAAGAAGAGGCAAGTTTGAAGCAAGTGTGGTTTAATAAGATTCGAACAAACACAATTGTGGAGCGCGTTCGAAATGCAGTGCTTTGTCACACAAAGCAGTACAAGTCCGGGCCACACTGAAAATACTCTGAAACAAGATCCCTTATATAATCGAACAAAGTAAAAAAATCTCTCCGCTGAAGTAATGGCCTTCAGATAAGGACAATGGGCTGGCACAGCCCATGTCGACGTTTTTTCCTGTGAGAGGGCTGAGTTTTAAGGCACAGATGTGAAAGTAAGATATTTCCCAAGCAATTATCTCAAACAAGCTGGGCCTGCAAGGCCAAGGGATGTGTTCTCACAAGGGAGTTCAATTGTGTTACACTTGACAGTAAAACATATTGGGCCAGGGCATGAACATGAGCATACAAATCAAAGGATACATATTAAATCATACTCTGCTCAGGGTTAACTGAAGGCAAACAAGATTTATATGGCAAACTATTCCCATTATTTAATATAACTCTTCTCCCTTTGGCAGACGTTGAAAGATATCTTCAAGGCCAGTTCTGACCAAGCCGTGAACAACATGTTTTGCAAGTGAATCTAGCTGTTTTGAAGCAAGCAAAGGAAAGACACAATTATATATATATATATATATATATATATATATATATATATATATATATATATATATATATCAGGTGCCCTGGGTCACATGGTGTGCCCCCCATGCCCGACATATATATATCTATATATAAAGGAGGAGTGTCTGTGTGTGTGTGTGTGTGTGTGTGTGTGTGTGTGTGTCTGTCTGGATGTCCGCTTATAACTCAAGAACTACACATCGGAGAAAAGTTTTAGACACAGATTCGGAATCAGCATAAAATCCCGGTGGTTTTAGGCTATGTTTTATTTTAATATCAATGGGTTAAAAAAACCGCGCCAGCTGCAATTCCATGGTGTAGTTTGTGGCGGCGCTAGACGTTCGGGGTGTATTGCAATGGTTTGTCGGGTTTGGCTGTGGGTCCACAATAGCTCCCATTTCCTTATGTTCTTCCACTTTTATTTTGATCCTTCTGTTACAACGCCTTCCTTATCTACCTTATATCCCCCCGACGAGGCCTCTACATAATTTCATGCGGCAGAATTTCGTGCATTTTGAGTGAAAGAAGTGAGACGAAGTTGTAGGAGGAAGAAGAGGCGCGGTCACTGTGGAGGCCTCGATCGTGAGTGGAAATGGCGGAAATTGCGTTTGTATCGCAAAGGAAAGGATCTGCATTCATTTCTGAACTTGCATTGGTGGATTGTTATACATCTGCATTATTTTTCATAAAAAACTTTATGTTGAACTTGAAGGATCCAAGCACAGACTATATATACACAAATAATTAAGTTAAGCACCCCCCCCCCCCCCGTTTTTTTACAACCTCGCACATTACAAGTTTGTTGTCGTCAAAACAGTGTAATATACCCATGATATTGCTATATTTTCTGGAGAAGTGATATTATGGTCACATAAAAACATAACAATCATGCCGTTTTCAATATTTTATTCTGAATAATTTAAGGTGAAATTTTTTGGGAATTTTAGGCATATTTTCACCTCAATTTAAGTATGGAGCTATAGGTCCATCACGGACAGTGTGGATGACGTTTATGTTTTCTAACGTACAGTCATTGTTCTGAGAAGACCTCTAGCGATCTTTGCATCAATAACGTGTGTAGGACCCACGTGATCGGATCACTGACTCAACCAATCACTTTTTTTCACTTTGATCCCTCAATTTCATCAATGGATAATTGCTAATGTCATACCAATCATTATTTGATCTCACATACCTTAGAATATATGCCAATGTATACATATACACAAAGAATATATATTAGGGGGTGCTTACCTTAATTCGTTGTGTAGGGGTGCTTAACTTAATTCTTTGTGTATATATAGCCCTCATTGAGGTAAAAATAAAAGTAAAAAGCCTGCTATCGCTTGCCAAGCTAGCCGTTCCCCCCTCCCCCTCCACTCCCCCTCTCCTACCCCCTCCCCTCCCCCCTCCCCCTCCCCCTCCACTCCCCCCCCCCCCTCAACTCCCCCTCCCCCTCCCCCTCCCCTCCCCCCCTCAACTCCCCCTCCCCCTCCCCCTCCCCTCCCCCCTCCACTCCCCCCCTCCCCTTCCCCTCCCCCCTCCCCTTCCCCTCCCCCCCCCGTTCCCCTCCCCTCCCTTCCCCCGCCCGGCAATGCCGGGTACTTCCCCATGGCCAGCTGTACGTGGGCTGCTCGAGGGTTGGAAAACCAAGCAATCTTTGTCTTGGCACCAAGTAAGGAAACCAGAAATGTTGTATACCAAGAGGTTTTGAGAAATAGAAAATTGACAAAACGTCATGTAGGAAATGTACTGTGATATTGCTCTAAAATATACATGTTCTTTTCATCATATATTTGTATTATTCTTGTTCAACCCGGGCGAAGCCGGGTACCTCAGCTAGTATATATATATATATATATATATATATATATATATATATATATATATATATATATATATATATATAGGGACTTGAGATCCTCCTCCCCCTTTGTCTTAATGATGTGAGTAATTAACAAGTATACCCAATTATATGTTTTGTCTTGCTTGAAACTTTTATATCCTTTTATATCCTTTTAAACCCATTATATCCTTTTAAGGCATTATTGGAAACCTGTTATATCCTTTTAAGGCATTATATACTTTGTAAAGCTCATGCCTTGTGGTGATGACATAATTCCCTTCCAGTCGAAATCCACCTGTTCCCCTCTCCATGGCCTTGGTTGCAAGCTGACTCCCACGGCCTTGCCAATTCTTTATGTCGACATATTTATGGTTGTCCTCTCCTTATCTCTCTGTACTTTTCCTGAACTTTCTTTAATTAACTGAATAACAGGAAAGGACCACGGATGGGGCAGATGAATCCATCCTTTGTCTCTTATCCTGAAAGCTAGACCCAACCCCTATATAATGAAGCCTTGATCGAACTATTTTGGAGCATTCTGTTGTCAGGTTGGTCATTTGTGGGCTTCATTCGACATTTTGCTCTCCACAGTCTGTTTGACGAATCCAATAAATATATCAGTTGTTCCTCGTCTCAGTCTCAAGTCCTAAGTCGACATACTGACACATATACATACATATATATATATATATATATATATATATATATATATATATATATATATATATATATATATATATATATATATATATATATATATATATTGTTACAGTCAAGGAGAAAGGTACGAATCCCCACTCCTGACAACAATTTGTTGTGGGGTTCAGCCGAAGTACGAGGTGTTCAAATCCCCACTCCTGACAACGATTTGTTACAATCGCAAGACGACCGGGCTGGGAGGGTTCCAAATTCAATGTGCCGAGCACACGTCAAGGTGCATGCGCGTGCCGAACCCTCCGCGCGATCGAACCCTCTGCGCGATCGAACCCTCTGCGCGATCGAACCCTCTGCGCGATGGAACCCTTACTTTCCCACACCTTATGGAATGCCGAGCGGTTTTGCACACGGTGTGGAAAGCGGCCTTCCCCACGAGATTTATGGACCTGAGTCTAGCCAAATTCGGTCTCGGATGATGCGAAGCCAATTGGTGAAAGGACGGGCCGAACAGGTTGGAAAGGAAGAACAAAATGTACAGCCTTTTATTCGGAAGGCACTGAGAAAGAGACAAAGATTTACCTTAACAAATATTACCTAATAATAACCCCAACTTGGTGCCTTCACACTCTAACACACACACACACACACACACACACACACACACACACACACACACACACACACGGGCAAAGGACACTCTGGTTAAGGGCGTACCGATGTACATGCTGGGATTCCTCACTGGTGACCACGTGGTCTGGTGTGCGCAGTTCGGTCCACACGTGCAGCCTGGACGAGGTATATTCAGCACAGGTGGGACGAGTAGAAATTGCCAATGCTTGCGGGTCAGCCGGATAGCACAAAAGATCGGCGCAGACGCTTGGTGTCGGGCGTTAAACAAAGCCAAAACACGTGTCGTCTGGTGGAGCCAAAAGCAAGAGTTCAGAGCAAGGTGTCGTCCACGTGGCAAAATCCAAGGCAAGAGCACTATTCTCGTGTGCACGGCGTAATAACAAGAGAGGTCGTGGCGTGGTGAAACCCCAGGCAAAAAGAGAGTCGTGTCCTGAGCGCAGCGAAATCCCAGGCAAAGAGAGTGAAATGCGATCCACGTGGGCTTTTACCAAATCCGCCCATGCCCCTCAAAATGTTCCAGAGCCTCCCATTGGCTGAGGCTTGTCGCATCATGGCGACGGGTTCCCGCCCCCTCACTGGTCACGTGGGCCTGTACTTCTGGCCACGCCCAATTAATAAACTTTCACAAGAGGCCATTTGGCCCATTCTGCCTAACTCAACGCATGTTTTGTCTTTTTTTACTACACAATGGGAAGGGCTAATCTTTACATTCAAAAAGACATAACTGACTAATGCAGGCTACATGTTGTCGTGCAATTGACTATAGGGAGTTTGCCTTTATGGCACAGCTGCAACAATATATATATATATTTGTATATATATATATATATACATTTATATATACAGACTTGGCATTTAATATGGAATATTTTTTTTGTGGGGGTGAACTTACTTTTCAAGATGTCTTAGAACCAAAAGTTCATTGGAATTATGTTGAAATTATTCTAGATTTTGTTAATGTGACCTTTAAAAGAAACAAAAACCACATTTGACATTTCGAAACAAATAAATTGATCCTCGAAAGTGATGTAAACTGATATCGAACTCAATTCATGGACAGTACTGTGTTAAACTTCTGTACGTTTTTCCAGAAGTATCTCTTTATTTTGCACATTAGCCAATTTCTTTTTTTACAAAAACAAAAGTTAAATTATGACTGGGATTACGGACAGTAAAATTACAGTTCAGTACTTCGTGTAACCCCCACGAGCATTCAGGAGAGCACGTACACTTTGAGGCATGCTGTTCATGAGATTTGCCAAGGTTTGGACAGGAATCGCTTGCCATGCAGTGACAATAGCCTGCTGCAATTCATGCACAGAGGTCGGCTGCTGGTCCAAGTGGTCGATTTGACGCGTTAATTCTGCCCACAAGTTCTCTATCGGATTCATATCCGGGGACATGGCAGGCTACTCCATATGCTCTACACCACGGTCAGCAAGAAAGTGTTGGATCATATGAGCACGATGAGGCCGTGCATTGTCATCTTGGAAGACAAAGTTTCCTCGAAAGGCTGCACGAGCAAATGGAAGCAATGTTTCTTCCAGAATGGCCCTGTACTTCAACTGGTTCAGGTTTCCATTCAGAACAACCAGGTCAGTTTTGCCCCCTGCATGAAAAGCAGCCCAAACGGTCACCCCACCACCTCCAGCTTGGATTCTTGGCACTATCCAATCTTTATTGTGGGCTTCATGCACTTGTCTGCACACTCGGACGCGGCCATCTTGACGATAGACCAGAAATCTAGACTCGTCACTGAAGATTACGTGATTCCAGTGTCCTGGCTGCCATTGACGGTGCTCTCTGGCCCACTGCAATCGGCGCTGGCGGTGTTGTCAGGTCAGGCGTGGCTTTCTCAGGGGACGCCTGGCACGATAGCTTGCTTGAACCAGTCGTTGGTTGACGAGCCTTCTGGATACAGGCACATTTGTCAGTTGCTGCCACTCAGCCTTAAGCCGATTAGCTGACTTGGTACGGCCATTGCGGACTCACCGGTGCAGCTGGCGATCATCCCTCCTTGTGGTTCTGCGGGGACGTCCTGGCCTCGGTATTGGAGTAGGGACACCCCTCTGAGCATTTCGTTTCAGGATCTTTTACACCTGACCTTGAGTGATGCCATACTGCTGAGCAATAGCATGCTGTTTCATGCCGTAATTTCGTAAAGCCACCACTCCATGACAAACAGCATTGTCGAGTTGACGGACCATCTCCAGAGGATGCGGCAATAACCTTTGGAGATGTGCAGCAGTTGTTTTCCACTAATACAGAACGCAACAACCCTTGTATACCCGACTGTGAAGCCAATCATCAAATGCACCTGTCCGTACATTTTGCCATGCCACCTGTGATATAATCCTGTTGTTGACTTCTTGCTGCGACAGACAATCAGTGACATGGTTCTTTTGACAAATAAATCACCAAAGTGTAAAAGAAACTCACCAGATTGATATACTGAGTTAAGAAAGTAAACCAAGTGAAGAAAAAAAAAATATTCCATACGAAATGCCAAGTCTGCATATATATATATATATATACAGTATATATATATATATATATATATATATATATATATATATATATATATATATATATATATATATATATATATATACATATATATATATATATATACGTATATATATATATATATACGTATATATATATATATATATATATATATATATATATATATATATATATATATACATACATACTAGCTTGGCTCGGCTCACTGCACTCACCTCACCAAGCGTCGTTACTGAGGAACAGGCTTATTTTAGCTGAGGATAATGACTCTACCTGAGGTGCTTGTGTTGTCATGATTTACACCAATCATAATACAAACAATTATTTTGCACAAATGTATTTGTTGTGTTTGTAATATTACATTTTATAGGCAATTTAGGTTGAAGATTTAGGTTGAATGTTTTTTTTTTCAAGAAAGAACCCCTCAGCACATACATGGGGGAGGGGTAGGTGCAGACTGAGAGTTTGGGACGATTACACCTCACCACCACGTAATTCAAAACACCTCACCACCAAGTAATTCAAAACACCTCACAGCCATAAAACACGTAATAAAAACACCTTACCACTACAAAATTGAAAACTCCTCACAGCCATAAAACACGTAATAAAAACACCTCACAGCCATAAAACACGTAATAAAAACACCTCACAGCCATAAAACATGTAATAAAAACACCTCACAGCCATAAAACACGTAATAAAAACACCTCACCACCACTGAATTAAAAAAAAACCTCACAGCCATTAAACACGTAATAAAAACACCTCACAGCCATAAAACACGTAATAAAAACACCTCACAGCCATTAAACACGTAATAAAAACACCTCACAGCCATTAAACACGTAATAAACACCTCACAGCCATAAGACACGTAATAAAAACACCTCACAGCCATAAAACACTTAATAAAAACACATCACAGCCATAAAACACTTAATAAAAACACCTCACCACCACAAAATTAAAAACACCTCACAGCCATAAAACATGTAATAAAAACACCTCAGCCATAAAACACGTAATAAAAACACCTCACGGCCACAAAATTAAAAACACCTCACCACCACGTCATTTAAAAACACCTCACCACCAAGTAATTCAAAACACCTCACCACCATGTAATTCAAAACACCTCACGACCACAAAATTAAAAACACCTCACCACCACGTTATTTAAAAACACCTCACCACCAATGTAATTCAAAACACCTCACAGGCACGTAATTAAAAACACCTCACCACCACGTCATTTAAAAACACCTCACCACCAATTAATTAAAAACACCTCACAGCCACAAAATTAAAAACACCTCACCACCACGTCATTTAAAAACACCTCACCACCACATAATTAAAAACACCTCTCCACCACATATTTATAAATACCTCAACACCACGTAATTCAAAACACCTCACCACCATGTGATTTTAAAACACGTCACCACCATGTGATTTAAAAACACCTCACCATCATGTCATTTAAAAACACCTCACCACCTCACCTCACCACCACATAATTCAAAATACCTCACCACCACGTGATTCAAAACCACCACAACGTTATTAAAAACACTTCACAACCACGGAGACAAAAGTTTGAGGGAGTCGTTAAGTGACAACACAGACACTGCCCAGATGTGCAGATATCTATCTATAATTCCAGTAATCTCTGTGTGTTTGTTTGTACGTTTGTACGTTTGTACGTTTGTACGTTTGTACGTTTGTTTGTTTGTCTGTGACCGCTGTTTCTCGACAACCACGGGTCCGATATACTTTAAACTTGCCAGGTATATTGCTGGGGACCCGAGGATGTGCCTTTTCAAGGTTTGAAATTAATCGGACAAATACTTACCGAGCTATGGCGATTTAGCCGTTCGCCGTTCGCTTTGGCGTTGCGAATGAACCAAACCATTCATGTAAATAGAGGGGGGGGGGGGGTTCTGTGGTCGTTACTGCCACGTGGTTTCAAAGTTTTTTTTTGTTGTTGTTGTTTGCACGCATGCTTTTTTGCACCCACGTACGGGCACGCCCTAGGATGTTTACACACACACACCCCTACACAAATTTTTTTTTTTTTTTTTTTTTGGCAAGGAACGGGCACCCACGTACGGGCACGTCCTAGCTTATATATAGTACGGGCATGCCCTAGTATAGATAAATGACTGTACCCGAGTTGCCGTTTTGTCATGGTTTAAACCAATCATAATTCAAACAATTATTTTGCACAAATGTATTTGTAATATACGTGATATCACATTTTATAAACAATTGAAGTTGAAAAAAAAAAATTGGAAAATTTTTCAAAAAAAATACCCTTAGGACATACGGGTAGATATGTGCATACCAGAAGTTTGGTACGATTTCACAAAAGTTTGAGAAAGTAGTTCAGTGACAACACAACACAACACAAGACAACACAACACAGGACAGACGCTGCACAGATATATATATATATATATATATATATATATATATATATATATATATATATATATATATATATATATATATATACATACATTATATATACTAGGGCATGCCCGTACGTGGGTGCCCGTTCCTTGCCAAAAAAAAAAAAAAACGCTACCCGTACGCTCTACCCCGCCCGTACGCCCGTACGCCCGTAAACAAAAAAAACAACGCTCTTCGCTTCCGCCCTTCGCTCTGACTGAATTGGGAGAAATAATGCGCATAAGAAATCGAGAAATTATTATTTTCTCCGGAAGAAATCGAATTACGAACCGTAATGGCGCACGCGCTCGGCTCGGCTCGCTCTCACATCGGCCACGCCTACGCAACAACGCGTTCTGTGATTGGCTGCCGGAAGTGCAGTCTTCACTGTCCGGAAGGTCGCAAATCGCAGTTACGATGAATCGCAAATTAGTTTTAATTAGTTTTAAAACATAGTTTAACGGCAACATAGTTTTCCAACGTGAAATAAATGAATACGCTCTCAAATGTGCCGTCTGAGGCAGAGTCTGTTCGCCACGTTCGGCACACGTGATAGCTCGCTGGTCTCTGATTGGTTGAATCGTTTTTTGGACATAGCTCGGTAACTACTTCTCCGATTAATATGAAACCTTGAAAAGGCACATCCTCGGGTCCCCAGCAATATACCTGGCAAGTTTCAAGTATATCGGACCCGTGGTTGTCGAGAAACAGCGGTCACAGACATACAGACATACAAACATACAAACATACAAACATACAAACATACAAACATACACACAGAGATTACTGGAATTATAGATATATATATATATATATATATATATATATATATATATATATATATATATATATATATATATATATATATATATATATATATAAAAGTTCAAAACACATCCGGTCACAAGCGTGCCGCACTGACCGGGTCCTCAGTCGAGGTCCTCAGCATCATCCCGTTTCGGCCCTTCAACCTCGATACGGTCAGCTAAGGTGGGCCAGCAGGGGCACGTACACATCCACATGCAGCAACTGCATCTGGATGCGTACATACCCCCACCCCCAGCCAGTGCGAACAACAACAACAACAACAACAACAACGACAACAACAACACCACATCCACATCCAGAATCCACAGCACCAAACAATCATGGTGGAACACTCAAACATCCACCTTTATACCCTTCACCACTCACCAACAAAACACACCAGATCATTCATACACACACATACACACCCATACACACACATACATACAGAACACCAACCAAACAACCACCTACACTTACATCATACACCACTCAACACACAAAAACACACTCATGCAAAAATTAATTTATGCAAAAACACACACCCTCACCCACTCACTCATATACACAAAATAAGAAGTAATAATGATACAAAAAATATATATATAAAAATAAAACACACACACAACCAACCTACACCGTTCGACGTGCCTCCATAAACTTCCTCCATATCCAAAATGAGCCTTTCAAGGCAACCTGGGCCACCTTGTCACACATCCTCCTTCTTTCTGTCCCACACACTCCCAGCCTAGCAAGAAATGCAGAAAAGGAATTGCCAATACGTATACCCTCTACACCCCACCTCAAATGGCTGACACGAAACGCACCAACCCTTCTCCCAGCACTCTGCCTCCAGCTCACTGTACTTTCCTCTCTTCCTCTCGTGCACCTCCTCCATGTTCTCTTCCCAAGGTACCGACAACTCCCCTAAGATGACCTGTCTTGTTGCACTTGACCAAATGACAATGTCAGGCCGCAACCTTGTCACACAGATCTCCTCTGGGAATACCAATTGTGGCTTTAGGTCTGCCACCCCCTGCCAATCACAAGCATTTGACAGCCCTCTTGCTTTCCACCTCCTCCTCCTCTTTCCACCTCTTTCCACTTGGCCCTCTTTGATAAACCACACCTCTCCCCCATCAGTCTCCTTCTCCACTCTTCTCTCTCTCGATCTCAGCACCTCTTGTTGCACCATCTGCACCACTACCGCCAGCACCTGATCATGTCGCCACCTGTATCTTCCTGCTGCCAATGCTAATGAGCATGCACTCAGTGCATGCTGCACCTTTCCCACACCTCCACACAAATAACATCTCTCCTCCTGCAACAACCCCCACAATCTCAAGTTTACTGGTGATGGAAGCACATCATACGTTGCCCGCAACATGAAATTCAACAATATTGGCTCCATCCTCTTGCCACTCTTGCCACTTCAATATCCTCACCCGCACACCTTCCCACTTAGTCCAAGCACCTTGCTGTGCCTGACCGACTGCTTTCACATATCTCCCCTCCTCTTCCTTTCTTCTCAACTCCCTCTCAACCATCTTCCTCCTCTCTTTCACACATGCCTTTCCCCATCGCTCATGCTCAATCCACCCCAGGCCATGCTTCCCATGCTATACCATCCCCATGACCTCCTCCTGTTGCAACCGTTCCTCCATCTCATCCACCTCTGCTCTTGCATTCCACTTCCGACTTCCCTTCTTCTCTGGGACACCATAGTAGTCCCGGTGTTAGTATAAGGTCTGGGAGAGCATTCTTTACCACTGCATCACTTGAATCCCGCAACATCATGAACTCCCGCACCCTCACCACCTTAAACTCCTCGGTTAATGATGTCAAGGGAAATTGGAGTTTTCCACCCTGACCATAAAAGGCAGTTCAGTGACAACACAACACAACACAAGACAACACAACACAGGACAGACGCTGCACAGATATATATATATATATATATATATATATATATATATATATATATATATATATATATATATATATTGTTGCGGATATGGGACTTGGCCTCAATATCCGCTTGTAAATACTCCCCTATTTCCCCAATACTCCCCAACTATCCCCAATCCCCCATTCCCTAGTCCCATTGCCTGTAAATAACACTCTGTAGAACCGACCTTCCCCTTTTTCCCCCATTAAATGTCGTGCCCAGGTTCACCGCATCTCACGTAGACAACTATAGGACATCTTGCTAGTTATTCTTAGTCTATGTCAGTTAAGGACTCGTTTCCATTAATTCTGACTCTTCGTTGCACCAGAATGTGATCGTATGGCACCAGTAGTGAGTTTAGGACCTCCCCTTACCTCCTCCCATCTTCCCCATGAAACAACAACAACAACAACTACAACAACAACAACAACAACTACAACAACAACAACAACAACTACAACTACAACAACAGAGGAGATGGGGGCGGCGCGGCGCGGGGGAGTGTGCGTCCTCACACCGGCTCGGTTAGCCGCCATGACCATGCGCTCCGACGGGGTTACCACGAAGGGGCTCCCTGTCAGCCCCTCGTCAAGGGCGGAGCCGGTAACCCCCCCGCACGCACCCAATGAGAAGCAACGGGCCGATTCCATCTGGGGCGGAGCTAACGAGCCGAGGGCGTGTCACTCCCCGCCGGATATACGCGGCCACTTACCGGACGTGACGAGAGATGCGCCCCCAGCTTGAAGAAGAGCCAGTCACCACCTCCGAGCGCTGAGTGAGACCTACTGCATCTCTGGACCGGACCGGGTCGATTCTGTCCTTGAGCCAAGAGTGCACCTTGAGCCATCGACTACCCGCTTTCCTTGCCATCAATCCCCGTGTGAGTCAGTTTTGTCCCGTTTATCTGTCGTCTGTCGGGGCTAATATAAGAGTGTGTCTAAGTGCCTGCCTTTCTATGCTGTCCCTCTTGTCGTTGTAATCTGACCTTCCGCCCTAATATAACCTCCTCCGGAGGTCTTGAGAACTGAACCCTTGGTGTCGTGTCATTTTAACCCAGCCGTTGTGTCCTTTTCCTCAATTGATTTAGCGTAGCGCGACTCGGCAACGTTCGAGTATAATCGGGTAACTTGGGCGGACACGGCGGCCATTCCGCTCGGCCCACCCTAACATCAAAGTCATGTCTGTAACAATATATATATATATATATATATATATATATATATATATAACATCCGTTACGGTGGGATCCGTAACAATATATATATATATATATATATATATATATATATATACACACACTCACAGGCACACAAACACAGGCACACAAACACAGGCACACATGAAGGAGGATAGTTTGAGACCTGGAAGGGCTCTGTTCCGCCTTCTGAAACCCACATATGACGACAGCAACCAGCAGCACACACACATGAATATATTGTTACAGACACGACTTTGATGTTAAGGTGGGCCGAGCGGAATGGCCGTCGTGTCCGCACAAATTACCCGATTATACTCGACGTTGACGAAGTCGCGTTACGCTGGCTCAATAAGAAAAAGAAGACACCCGGCTGGGTTATAATGACAGACACCAATGTTTCGATTCTCAATTATATTCGTAAGGAAAGGTTAGATTACAGGGGCTAGAGGTATATCACAGGAAGACAGGCACTTAGACACACTTATATTAACCCCGGACAGACGACAGGTAAACGGGACAACGGCTGACTCACACGGGGATTGATGGCTGGGAAAGGCAGATAGCGATGGCTCAAGGTGCACTCTTGGCTCAAAGCAGGGTACAGTCCGGTCCAAAGATGCGGGGAGGTCACAGCGCTCGGAGGGGACGTTCTTTCTCAGGCGGGTCTTTCTCTCTCAGCGATCGCAGGCAACGTTCTTTCTCAGGCGGGGCGCATCTGACTCAGCGCTCGCAGGTACCTCTTTCTCCAGCTGGGGGCGCATCTCACGTCACGTCCGCTAAGTCGCCACGTATATCCGGCGGGGAGTGACACGCCCTCGGCTCGTTAGCTCCGCCCCAGATGGAATCGGTCCGCCCTTCTGATTGGGTGCGGGGGGGTTACCAGGCTCCGCCCTTGACGAGGAGCTGACAGCCAGCCCCTCTGGTAACCCCGTGGAGCGCCGAGCCGGTGTGAGGACGCATCCTCCCCCCGCGCCGCCGCGCCGCCCCCATCTCCTCTGTTGTTGTAGTTATAGTTGTGGAAGAAGATGGAAGGAGGTATGGAAGATGGAAGGAGGTATGGGAAAGGTCCTAAACTCACTACTGATGCCATATAATCACATTCTGGTGCAACGAAGAGTCATAATTAATGGAAACGAGGCCTTAACTGACATAGACTAAGAATAACTAGCAAGATGTCCGAAAGTTGTCTACGTGTGGTGCGGTGGACCTGGGCACGACATTTAATGGGGGAATAAGGGGAAGGTCGGCTCTACTGATTGTTATTTACATGCAATGGGACTAGGGAATGGGGGATTGGGGAAAGTTGGGGAGTATTGGAGAAATAGGGGAATATTTACAAGCGGATATGGAGGCCAAATTCCATATTCGCAACATTGCACCCTTCTCTACCCTCGGGGCGTCCCGACCCGATAAATTTTTACCTACTTTAGTGTGGCACGCAATGTAGTTCCCTCTACTATTAACTCTACCCTGAGTGCGACAGTTTTACAGATATTCACAAATGAGTAAATATGTCCCCCTGCGACGTTGCACCCTTCTCCTCACAGAAACACACCCACAGGATAACCGAATCCGGAAAGAATTCGCAAACTAAACATACAGCCAGTAGGGAGCATTATTTACACGACTACGCTGCTATTTACACTACGATCCAGGACCTGTTTTTGGAGGAACACATGCAGATGTTATGCATAGAGAGAGCGCGCTTGCCAACATCGATACACCAACCCACGAGTGCTCTGTGGCCGACGGCCTTTAATAACGTGCAGAGCACCCTTCCCGAGCATCAAAAGCACCACCCCACCACCAATCGGTGCAGTCACCATTGTTCATTGGAATAAAAATAAATTCGACAACCCCTAACCCTGCAGGTGTCTCTTGCTCTTCTTGTGGTGCACTTGGTGTTAACTAAAAGTGGTTCACCTGTATGGCATAGGTGCCACGTTGACCCATAGGTCCATCCCCGGGTGGTGCTTGGCCGCAAACGAACTGCGGTCCATTGTGGGTGGCCACAAACATTGCGGTCCATATGGTGTATCGATCCCGGCAGCAAACAGCGAAAGTGCAGGCCCACAACTGCGCAGCCAGCACCTCTCTCTCCTCTCTCTCTACCCCAAAGCCAGATCCTCGGAGGTGGGAGACAAAAGAAGCAGACAAGTGAGTAAGGTGGTAAGGGCGCAAAAGTGCACGCAATGTAAGGTGATGCACACTGGGGGCACATGGGAACCAGGTGAGACAGGTACGTTCCTATCGTACGCCCCCCCCCCCCCACCAGGTAACCTACATGGCCCCTCCCTTACCCCTTACTGTATCCACAAAACACAACACTACCCATAAACATCTACTTTACAAATCAACAAACATCCCTACTGTCTTCCCCGTTCCTCCCATAAACCAAATTCGTCTTCTCTCCCTCCTAACCAATCAAATTTGCCATTTTCAACTCTCATCAAAATTTGCCATCTCCAACTGCACATCAAAATTTGCCATTACCAATTCATCATCAGTCCCTCCTAGGGAGGGAGAGATGGAATCACCCCAATGTCTCATCCACGTCGTGATGCGTCTCACAAATCCACAGCAATCTCATTTCCTGCGACAAACCAAGAAAACACAGGTGTGGAGTCATCATCATCACCACAGGTAAGTGGCTGCGTATGGTGCGACAGGTTCATCAATCCTAACTATTTCCTAAGTGACTTTAACAACTTTACACTACCCGGGGTCTTTCTCCGGCCAAACCATTGGCCCTCTTACACTATGGGTTCTAAAAACCAATTCCCATTGGCCAAACTGTGGTGCTCTTCAATTTGGGGTCTCACTCCCCCGATTCATCTCCCGGTGCCCTCGTACAATTTCTGGGCTGCGACGTGTACCTCTCCCAGTGGGTCTACCCACCTGCACACCTCCACCACTGCAGTTGCCTCCGAGCTTACCTGCTCCTTGCCCTAACCTAACTACCTGGGGAAGGCCCTCTGGCACTCTCCCCACTCGGTGCCCTCTCTGGCACTGGGCTACCCGGGTCCGTCCTCCGGATCCTCGGGCCCCATCCACAACTCTACCGGCTCCCAGAGCCCACCTGCGGCCTCACCTGGCCGACATCCTCACAGTGGTGGAGTGCCCAACCAACTACACACACTAACAGGCTACACGCCCCGCCATTTCCACAACACTAATGCACCCATTCACAACACCATTCTGCAACCGCACCACAAATGCCAATATCCAACCACAACTTACCTATACCCTCTACCTAACACTTACACTACCCGCCCCGGGTATTCGTGAAAGGGGTCCACTCTTCCCCCATCCACACCTTCGCACCATGCACACCACTCCGTACCACTTACTCCAACTCTCTCCACACACCTGTACTTGCACACCTGTGCTCTCACACCTGGTGCCACCTGCACCCTTCTCTCCCCAAGCGCATTCGCGCTGATCCACAACACTCATTACTCACACACTGCTCCACACACCTGTCCAGTTGCACACCTGTGCAATCACACCTGTACAATCCTCACACACATGGCATCATCTCAGCTAACTACTCCCTTCTGAAACTTGCGCTTCCCAGTCGTCCCTTTAAACTATTGCGCTCCCACGTCATTATCATCCACACTAAACTACCTGCGTCCCCACTACAGGTATCAGTCACTAACTAAACTTAACGTTACCTAATGTCATCTTCTAGGGCCCTATCAATATAACCTAACCCACCCGGGCTAGTTTTCACTGCCATACACCCCATAAACTATTGCTCCTTTGCCCCCACTCATGGGAAAGGTGGCAGGGATGCCACCCTCTCCCACCGGGCCTATCGCTCCTCAATCCCCCAGTCCTCTGGCACTAATAAGCCCCCCTTATTCAGAGGTACTGGGTCCCGCCTCGGCATCTAAAGCCGAGGCAATCCACGGGGGCGCCTGCTCGCCGGTGTAAGGTCTTATCCGGTCGGCGTGGACGATCCGAGGGAGGGCTCGTGGCCCCATTTTGATCTTAAAGACCACGTCACAGATTTGCGACAGGACGACTCCTGGGCCTTGCCAGGGGGAGGTGAGTTTTGGGCACCTTCCCTTCCGCCTCCGGGGATTAAAGAACCAAATCTTCATCCCCGGAGCGTATTGACTCCCCTGGCTCCAGTCGTCGTACCTGCGCTTCATCTTTTCCCCCGCCAGATGGAGTTGGCGGCGGGCGAAGGCATGGACTAGCTCCATGCCTTCCTCTAGGTGACGTGCGTACCCCTCCCTCGGCGGGTTAACCACTGTGTCTGGCACGGGACCGCATAGCAAGTCGGCGGGAGCCCGTAACTCCCGCCCATACATAAGCAACGCTGGACTGCATGCGGTGGCCCCGTGCTGGCTGGTTCGGTAGGCCATGAGCAAATAAGGGAGATGTTCATCCCAGTCATCCTGACGGGTGGTGGTGAACAGTGCCAGTTGTTGGATTAGAGTTCGGTTGAATCTTTCCACCATCCCGTCAGATTGAGGTCTTAAAGGCGTTGTCCTGGCTTTTCGAATTGACAGGAGACTGCACACATCTTTTAGCAATTTGCTCTCAAAATTTCGTCCCTGGTCGGTGTGCAACTCCTGTGGAATCCCATGCCGGCACACAAATCCTTCCACGAAGGCCTGCGCTACCACCCCTGCTTCTTGGTTGGGGAGGGCGTAGGCCTCCGGCCACTTGGTGAAGTAGTCCATCACAACGAGGATGTACTTATTACCTAGGCGGGTGCGGGGTAGTGGGCCTAGGATATCCATGGCCACCCGCTCTAGGGGGGCCCCCACCTGGTGTAATTGAAGGGGGGCCCTCATCCTCCATGCTGGTCCCTTTTTGGCAGTACAGGCGTCGCATCTCCGACACCAGTCCTGTATGTCGCGCCCCATATTCACCCAATAGAACCTCCGGCGGACCCGAGATATTGTCTTTGTCCTGCCCAAATGGCCGCCGGAGCGGGTACCATGCACCTGTTGCAATATGACGTTCTTGAATTTGTCAGGGACTATCACCAGCCAGGAAGTTCTATCAGAGGGAACCTCCACCCACTTGCGATACAAGATGTTGCCTTTCAATTCCAGGGTCTGCCACTGAGCCCAATATGCCTTTGTCTGCGCCCCGAGGGGGGTGACCTCTTCCCCCTTTGGTCTTTGCCCCAATTTGACCCATTGGAACACCGGCCCCAGAACAGGATCCTCCTGCTGGGCCGTGCTCCAAGCCAACTCTCCAAATTCCTCGTCCGCGGTTAGTGGCAAAATTGGCCCTCTCACCCGGGTTGCCCGGACGACGAGAATCGGGGCGGAATCGCCCAATTGCTCCCTCTCCTCGTGTCTCGCACAAAATTTACAGTTTTCCCCCAGACAAGGACGCCGAGAGAGTGCGTCCGCATTACCATGGGCCTTCCCGGCCCTATGGGCCACATCAAAATCGTACTGCTGCAACTTTTCCAACCACCTTGCAATTTGGCCCTCCGGTTCCTTGAACCGAAGGAGCCATTGCAAGGAGGAATGGTCAGTTCTAACCAAAAATTTCCGCCCATACAAGTACGGGTGGAAATGGTTCATGGCAGCCAGCATAGCCAATAACTCTTTGCGAGTGACACAATAATTTCGCTCGGGCCTACTTAAGGCCCGACTATAATAACCAATCACTCTCTCCACGCCCTCCTGTGTCTGAGACAAAACTGCGCCCAATCCTTCCTGGCTCGCATCCGTGTCCAGGGTAAATGCCCCGTCGCTAGTGGGGTAAGCTAGAAGGGGTGCGGATGTCAGACACCCCTTCAATTTTTGGAAGGCCTCGTGGCACTCCCGTGTCCAATTAAATCGCGTCCCCTTCTCCGTAAGCCGGTGGAGGGGACGGGCCAACTCCGCAAATTTCGCCACAAAGCGCCGGTAGTAGGAGCAGAGTCCCAAAAATCCCCGCACCTCTTTGATGGTACGTGGTGCGGGCCACTCCTCTACCGCTTTAATTTTGTCTGGGTCCGTTTTTACCCCCTCGCGGCCGATCACGTGACCTAGATAGGCCACCTCTCTTGCAAACAAAGTGCACTTACTCGGGTTCAGCTTCAACCCTGCCTGTCTGAGGCACCCGAACACCTGGTCCAAATTAGCTACTGCCTGGGGGAACGTTTGGGCATGTACCAGGACGTCATCCAGGTACACCAGGCATGATTGCCATGGCATGCCGCCTAGTACATGCTCCATCAATCTCTCAAAGGTGGCGGGGGCGTTACACAAACCAAACGGCATCACAGTAAACTGATACAGTCCCTTACCTGTGGAAAATGCCGTTTTCTCCTTCCCTGCCCTATCCATCTCCACCTGCCAATACCCACTCTTGAGGTCCAAAGTTGTGAACCAATTTGAGCCCGCAACGGCATCGAGGGTGTCATCAATCCTTGGCAGGGGATATGAGTCCTTGAGTGTCACGTTGTTTAGCTGGCGATAGTCCACGCAGAACCGCGTGGTCCCATCCTTCTTTTTGACCAGCACAACAGGTGACATCCAAGGACTTCCCGAGGGCTCGATCACACCTGCGTCGAGCATTTTTGCAACCTGCTCGTCAGCTTCCGCCCTCTTGCTCCAAGGGAGCCGTCGGGCGGCCTGACGAATAGG
Organism: Myxine glutinosa; assembly: GCF_964187855.1. Classification (NCBI taxonomy): domain Eukaryota; kingdom Metazoa; phylum Chordata; class Myxini; order Myxiniformes; family Myxinidae; genus Myxine; species Myxine glutinosa. The sequence continues at coordinate 128,838,114 of NC_136263.1, forward strand.
CCGGGCCTCACCGGTGTGGATCTGATGTTTCACCAGGCCCGTACGTCCAATATCCTCGGTGGACAGGGAGAAGAGGTCCAAATGGGACCCAACCAGTTTGTGTAAGGCCTCCCTCTGGGTACCTCCCAACTCTACGCTACTACGATTTACCATCTCGCAAATGGGATCGGGCCAATTCCTACTGGTTATTGAAGGCTCCCCCCGGGGTCGGCTCGGCTGGACGTTCTCGCCCCTCACTGTCGCGACTTCCTCAACTGGGGTGCAGCCAGCTACCCTCGTGCCCCTTACTATAGTGCGTGGTTCTGTACTCACATTTACTACTCGGACGGCCACTACCGGCCCGTCCGTTTTTACAAGGGTGCGGCCCACGATCAAACCCGGTATGGACTGCGCTGCCACCGGTTCGACCAGGCTGCAGGACTCCTGCCATGTTGGGCGAGCTGCCCACCGGGCCGGCACTATCGCCTCGGCCCTTGGGGAAATGGTCACGGCCTCGGAAGCCTCCAGCTCCGCTCTCTCGGCCGTGCTCACTCCCCCTAACGGCAGCTCTTCTACTCCCACCTGCAGGATCCCCCGGCACAAGTCGATTTTACAACCGCTGGCAGTCAACAGGTCCAACCCTATTAAACATGGGTCGCACACCTCCGCCACCCAAACATCTATCTCCCTCCTTACCGACCCTAACTTGAGGGTCACAGAACCACGCCCTATGATCGGGGCCGTTACGCCGGTAGCAAGCTGCAAACTATAATTTTGCAGGCGCTGGATCTTATCCCAGCCACCTGCGCTCGAATCAAGGACCACAGGGCTGATGATCGTGGCGCTAGCTCCTGTGTCCACTACGGCGTCTACCCCCACGCCGGCAATTTTGCATCTAATTGTCAGGCTACCGGTTCCAATTTGGCCACAATAAATGACCTGTCGCGTCAATGAGGGCTCTCCTCCATCCTCTGTTGCGGAACACCGCCCTACGTGCCCGACACCTTCTAGTTTCCCGGGGTCTGGCGGGGGGGTGTCTGGGGTCGGCTAACCCGCTCCCCCCTGGGCGGAGTTGAGGACCTCAACCGCCGGGGATCATCCCGGCGCATGGCTCGACAGTGCCGCGCCAGGTGACCCGGACGGTTGCAAGTATAGCACCTCACCTGATAAGGTGCTTGCCTCCGGAATTCCAAATTCCCCCCCCTGTAGGTCCGAATTGGATTACCCGCTCGTGGTCCACCGCGGGCCACCTCCGGGGCCGCCTGCCATGGTCCAGGTCCCGCCAGGCGCTGGTCCACCAGCCTCCGGACCATGCCCGCCAGGTCAGGACCCACGTCGGGGGCGGGTCCCCTAAGGGGTCCGCCCTCCATCGGGGGTCCCACCTGGCGGACCGCCATTGCGAGACGCTCACCCCCTCGGGCTAGGGGCCTCGCTGCTTCCCAACGGGCCGCAGCGTCAGCCGCCTGGCTCAGAGTCTGCGGGCGCCACATGGCGAGCTGTTGCCGGAGCTCAATATCCGGGAGGGCCTGGATAAAATGGTCCAGCGCCAGGCTTTCCCGGGAATCCGCTGCCATGCTAGCATGTGCGATCCCCACTGCGCGGCGAATGTCGTGGGCAAGTTCCCCGATGGCTTCCTGGGGCTTGCGTTTTCGCAGCGCGAGCTGAGCTTTAACAAGCTCGCTCTGCTGTTCTATGCCGAATCGATTAATTAGGGCGTCGCGGAGGGCTGGCAGGGTGAGAGCACCCGCTGGTAATGCCGTCAGCACCTCCGCCGCCGCGCCGCGCAATGCGGCCACCAGGTGTACTCCACCTTCGTCCTCACCCCAACCGTTGCCCTTACACACACAGTCGAACTGCGCCAGGTACGCGCGTAGATCACTCTTGCCGTCATACGGCGCGAGTGGGACCTTGTGGGACCACCTCGTATGTGAGTCGTTGCCCGCCTGCCGGACCCCGTGCGTCGCCCCTTGCGGGGTCAGCGCGGGGCCGAACCGGCCGGGCCCCCACAGTACACTACCCCCAAGGGGCTCTCGTGCCTCCCCGGTCCCTCCAACAACTACCCCTGTTGGTGTCGATGCATGGGTCACACCTCCGCAACCCGCTACCCATTCCATACCACCACAACCTTGCTCACCCACACCTCGCACCTCTCGTTCCATACCCTCCGGACCAGCCATACACCTCACTCTTGGCCTCTCACGAACATCCGGGTCTATCTCGACCCCCAAGCTTATTAAATCACCTGGCGCATCATACGCACGACCATATTGGTCACCACTTACACCGGGTCCTCTTTCTCTTCGCTTCTCCTCCATCACCTGCGAATCCCTCATCCGGTTAATGAGCACATCATCACGATCCGAACACAGACTCTGGACCAATTCTTTTACCTCCTCTTTTATCTCTTTCTTATCCTCTCTCCGTCGCTTTTTAATTTCGCTCACCCCCTCTTCCACTTCTTCTAATTTCTGCTTCACCTCCTTCATCTCCTCGTGCGCCCCTTTAAGTTCTTCCTCTAACTCCACTTTATTTTTTTCTATGTGCTCCCGCACCTCCCGCTCTTTAACCTCCATCACCTCTACCACTTTGTTCATTTTTTTCGTCAAGTCCTCATGTACCGTCTGACACTCTTTTTTAATTACCCCTACGTCCTTTTTCATCTCCTTCTGCGTCGATTTTAACCCTTCTATTACCGCTGTGTTCTTCTTTACCTGTTCCCCCAACTCCTTTTGTCCCACTGTCAGTTGTTCTACTCCCAGCGTCAACTCCTCTATACCCCCTTGCAATTTTACAGTCCCCTTTCTCACCTCCTTCTCCATGCGCTCCTTACAGTGCCTCACCTCCTCGCGCACTCCTCCGACCTCCTCACTCACTCCTCTTCTGATCTCCTCTCCCATCACTTGCATCTCCTGCCCAGATGCCACCCTCATCTGCTCCATTTCCTCCCTGTGAGCATCCAGTTTGGCTTCTACCCCCATTCTGACCCCCTCTATCTGCTGCCCCATTTGGTTAACTTCCCTTTCCGCTTGGTCCCTCATGTCCCTCAATTTGCCTTCCATGGTGTTTTCTAACCCCTCTAACCCTCTTTGCATCCCTTCCATTTGATTCTCTTGAGCGGCCATTCTGTTTTCTACCCCCGTTAACCCATGTTTCACTCCCTCTATCTGATTCTCTTGAGCGGCCATTCTGTTTTCTACCCCCATTAATCCATTTTTCACTTCTTTTATCCCGTTGTCTAACCCCTCACTGGTACCCCTCGCTTCGTCCCTCATTACCCCCAATTGCTCACTCTGAGCCCTCGCTTCGTCCCTCATTACCCCCATTTGGTTACTCTGCAGTTTGAGGCACGCCTGCATTTGCGCCATAAATTGCTCCATGAGGACCTGCATCTGGGCCATCCCTCCCACTTGTGCAGCGGGTGCGGCCGCCGTAGCTATGTGCGAGGCGCCATTTCGCGCGTCTGCTACCCCCGCTGTTTCGCTCTCCTCACGTGTCTCAATTTGGTCCTGGACCGACCCTGCTTCACTCTCCCCTACCGGACCCCAGCCGTCTTGATCCGCCATAGCGCAACTTTCAAAATTCGAGTTTCGTAACACAAATCCAAATTTTGCTGTTATAATTTCGTCGAGCGCAGTAACCGCGGGACCGCGCTCCGGATCGATTTTGTCGAGCGCAGTACGCGCTCCGAATCGATTTTCCCTCCCAAAATTTGGGCCTAACTAATTTAGTCCCGGGTCCGAATCTCACTCCTCGACACCAATTGTTACAGACACGACTTTGATGTTAAGGTGGGCCGAGCGGAATGGCCGTCGTGTCCGCACAAATTACCCGATTATACTCGACGTTGACGAAGTCGCGTTACGCTGGCTCAATAAGAAAAAGAAGACACCCGGCTGGGTTATAATGACAGACACCAATGTTTCGATTCTCAATTATATTCGTAAGGAAAGGTTAGATTACAGGGGCTAGAGGTATATCACAGGAAGACAGGCACTTAGACACACTTATATTAACCCCGGACAGACGACAGGTAAACGGGACAACGGCTGACTCACACGGGGATTGATGGCTGGGAAAGGCAGATAGCGATGGCTCAAGGTGCACTCTTGGCTCAAAGCAGGGTACAGTCCGGTCCAAAGATGCGGGGAGGTCACAGCGCTCGGAGGGGACGTTCTTTCTCAGGCGGGTCTTTCTCTCTCAGCGATCGCAGGCAACGTTCTTTCTCAGGCGGGGCGCATCTGACTCAGCGCTCGCAGGTACCTCTTTCTCCAGCTGGGGGCGCATCTCACGTCACGTCCGCTAAGTCGCCACGTATATCCGGCGGGGAGTGACACGCCCTCGGCTCGTTAGCTCCGCCCCAGATGGAATCGGTCCGCCCTTCTGATTGGGTGCGGGGGGGTTACCAGGCTCCGCCCTTGACGAGGAGCTGACAGCCAGCCCCTCTGGTAACCCCGTGGAGCGCCGAGCCGGTGTGAGGACGCATCCTCCCCCCGCGCCGCCGCGCCGCCCCCATCTCCTCTGTTGTTGTAGTTATAGTTGTGGAAGAAGATGGAAGGAGGTATGGAAGATGGAAGGAGGTATGGGAAAGGTCCTAAACTCACTACTGATGCCATATAATCACATTCTGGTGCAACGAAGAGTCATAATTAATGGAAACGAGGCCTTAACTGACATAGACTAAGAATAACTAGCAAGATGTCCGAAAGTTGTCTACGTGTGGTGCGGTGGACCTGGGCACGACATTTAATGGGGGAATAAGGGGAAGGTCGGCTCTACTGATTGTTATTTACATGCAATGGGACTAGGGAATGGGGGATTGGGGAAAGTTGGGGAGTATTGGAGAAATAGGGGAATATTTACAAGCGGATATGGAGGCCAAATTCCATATTCGCAACATTATGTTCCTTATATTGAGCATTGTCTTACTTTTCCCCTGGGATTAATGATTACCTTTGAAAAGTGTACATTGTGTATCTTACATGCATATATTTATGCAATTACCTATCTATCTATACGACTATATAGATATATACGTAGACATATTATACAGTCACGTGAAAAAGTAAGTACACCCCATGTAAAGTTTTGACTTTTTCAATATATTTCAACATACAGCTATTTGATGTTCATTTCAACAATATTGATAGATAAAGGTGATACAATATAACAAATATCATGAAACATTTACATTTTGTCATCCATATTATAATTTAAATAAACATAAATGCAACTTTCGCATGTGGAAAAAGTAAGTACACCCTTGGCTCCAATAGGTGGTATTGCCCCCTTTGGCAGAAACAACCTCAAGTTGGCGTTTCTTATAACTGTCTGCCAGTCTCTGACATCCACTGGGAGAAATTTTTGCCCACTCCTCCATGCAGATTTCTTTCAGCTGTGCGATGTTTGAGGGGTTTCTGGAACGCGCAGCTTATTTCAAATCCCCCCCACAACATCTCGATGGGATTTAGATCCGGGCTTTGACTTGGCCATTCCAGAACCATCCATTTCTTTCTTTTCAGCCATTCCTTGGTGGATTTACTGGTATGTTTAGGGTCATTGTCATGTTCCAAGGTCCACCTTCGGTTGAGCTTCAACTTCTCTGACAGATGGTCTCACATTATCCTCAAGCACCCTCTGGTACAATGAAGAATTCATAGTGGATTCTATGATGGTGAACTGCCCAGGCCCTGATGCAGCAAAGCTGCCCCAAACCATACTATTTCCACCACCATGCTTTGCAGTTGGTATCAGGTTCTTGTGGTCAAATGCTGTCTTTGGTTTTCGCCAACCATGTCTTCTGGTACTGTGGCCAAATAGCTCTACCTTTGACTCATCTGTCCAGAGCACATTGTTCCAGAAGTGCTGGTCTTCGCCGAGGTGTTCATTGGCAAACTTTAGTCTTGCCCTGATGTTCTTTCTGGACAGCAAAAGTTTCCTCTTGGCACACCTCCCATGTAGATCAAATTTGTGCAGCCTCTTTCTCATGGTAGACTCGTGCACTTTGACATCAACAGTGGCAAGAGCTACCTGTAGGTACCGTGATGACATTCTGGGGTTCTTAGAGACTTCTTTCAGCATCTTGCGGTCTGCTCTCGGGCTGAACTTGCTGGGGCGGCCTGGCCTGAACAAGTTGGCAGTTTTTTTGAATCTTCTCCACTTGTAGATGATCTTCCAGACAGTGGAATGGTTGATTTCAAATTGTTTGGAAAGCTTTTAAAATCCCTTCCCAGACTCGTAGGCATCTCTAACCTTCTTTCTGAAGGCCTCAGAGAGCTCTTTTGATCTCTGCATGGTGACGCCGCACACTTCAACAACAAAGAGCAAACCAAACTAAATGTCTGCGGTTTAAATAAAACAGGTTCCTCCAAGATCCTCTCTAACGATGTTCTAATCATTTTCACCTGAGCTGCTGTACTTGATTCTAATTAAATTTTAGGTATTTGAAGTCGTGATAAATGTAGGGGTGTACTTACTTTTTCCACATGTGAAATTTGCATTTATGTTTATTTAAATTATACAATGGACTACAAAATGTAAATGTTTCATGATATTTGTTATATTATATCACCTTTATCTATCAATATTGTCGAAATGAAGATCAAATAGCTGTATGTTGAAATATGTTGAAAAAGTCAAAACTTTTCATGGGGTGTACTTACTTTTTCACGTGACTGTGCATGGTGGTGATGTGTTTTGAATCACATGGTGGTAAAGTGTTTTGAATTACGTGGTGGTGAGGTGTTTTAAATGATGTGGTGGTGAGGTGTTTTGGATTACGTGGTGGTGAGGTGTTTTAAATTTGGTAGGGGTAAGATGTTTTAAATTACGTGGGGGTGAGGTGTTTTAAATTACATGGGGGTGAGGTGTTTTGAATTACGTGGTGGTGAGGTGTTTTGAATTTCGTGATGGTGTTGTGCAATCGTTCCACACTTCCAGTCTGCACCGACCCCTCCCGTATGTATGTTCTGAGGGGTTTCGTTTTTGAATTATATATATTTTTTCAACCGAAATCTTCAACCTAAATTACTTATAAAAATGTAATATCACAAACACGACAAATAAATTTGTGCAAAATAATTGTTTCTGTTATGATTGGTGTAAATCATGACAACACAGCAACTCAGGTGCAGTCAATATCCTCAGCTAAAATAAGCCCGTTCCTCAGTAACGACGCTTGGTGAGGCGAGCACAGCGAGCCGAGCCAAACTAGTCTATATATATATCTGTGCAGTGTCTGTGTTGTGATGTGTTGTGTTGTCTTGTCACTGAACTACTCCCTCAAACTTTTGTCAAATCGTAACAAACTTCTGGTATGCACCTATCTCTCCCGTCTGTATGTCCTAAGGGTATTTTCTTGAAAAAAAAATCCTATTTTTTATTTGTATTTTTTGAGAATTTTTTTTGGGCAAAATTTGTCCTTTTCAACTTAACTTTTCAACTTCAATTGTTTATCAAATGTAATATCACGTATATTACAAATACATTTGTGCATTATGATTGTTTGAATTATGATTGGTGTAAACCATGACAAAACAGCAACTCAGGTACAGTCATTTATCTATATCTACATATCTGGGCAGTGTCTGTTGTCACTGAACTACTCCCTGAAACTTTTGCTTCCATGGTTGTGAAGTGTTTTTAACAACGAGGTGGTGGTTTTGAATCACGTGGTGGTGAGGTATTTTGAATTATGTGGTGGTTAGGTATTTTGAATTATGTGGTGGTGAGGTGTTTTTAAATCAGTTGGTGGTGAGGTGTTTTTAAATCAGTTGGTGATGAGGTGTTTTATATTACGTGGTGGTGAGGTGTTTTGAATTACATGGTGGTAAGGTGTTTTGAATTACATGGTAGTAAGGTGATTTAAATTATGTGGTGGTGAAGTGTTTTGAATTACCTGGTGGTGAGGTGTTTTGAATTACATGGTGCAAAGGTGTTTTGAATTGCATGGTGGTAAGGTGTTTTGGATTATGTGGTGGTGAGGTGTTTTAAATTTGGTGGGGGTGAGGTGTTCTAAATTTGGTGGGGGTGTGGTGTTTTAAATTTGGTGGGGGTGAGGTGTTTTAAATTACGTGGGGGTGAGCTGTTTTGAATTACATTGTGGTAAGGTGTTTTGAATTGCATGAGGGTGAGGTGTTTTGGATTACGTGGTGGTGAGGTGTTTTGGATTACGTGGTGGTGAGGTTTTAAAAAAATTTGGTGGGGGTGAGGTATGTTAAATTACGTGGTGGTGAGGTGTGCTAAATTAAGTGGGGGTGAATGAATGAATGAATGAATTATCGTTCTGAGGCCATTTTGCCCGCGAGAGCGGGGGTTAGCCTTGCGGGCCCCATGACAATCATGGTTCCCTGTTTGAGGCAATGTTTTTATGGCCGGATGCCCTTCCTGACGCCAACCCTTAGTCACTGCTTATGATGCGCAGGGATATGGTGTACCTATTCTAAATCGGGGTACACACCGAGATCATTCATCCCAGCAAGCTGGTACTCAATTTGCCGACCTCGGAAGGATGACAGGCTGAGTCAACCTTCCTGGCATTAATTCAGCGATCGATCAGGATTCGAACTCAGGATCCGAGGATCCCAAGCCGGCACCCTAACTGATAAGCCAACACCAGAGACGTGGGGGTGAGGTGTTTTAAATTACTTGGTGGTGATGTGTTTTAAATTAGGTGGGGTGAGGTGTTTTAAATTACATGGGGGTGAGGTATTTTAAATTACATGGGGGTGAGGTGTTTGGAATTACGTGGTGGTGAGGTGTTTTAAATTACTTGGTGGTGAGGTGTTTTTAATTTCGTGGTGGTGAGGTGTAGTCGTCCCAAACTTCCAGTCTGAACCTACCCCTCCCGTATGTATGTGCTGAAGGGTTCTTTTTTGAATTTTATATGTTTTTTCAATCTAAATCTTCAACCTAAATTGCTTATAAAAATGTAATATCACAAACATTACAAATAAATTTGTGCAAAATAATTGCTTGTGTTATGATTGGTGTAAATCATGTCAACACAGCAACTCAGGTACACTCATTATCCTCAGCTAAAATAATCCCGTTCTTCAGTAACGACGCTCGCTGCGCTTGCCTCACCAAGCTCGTGTGTATATATATATATATATATATATATATATATATATATATATATATATATATATATATATATATAGATAGATATATATATATATATATATTTTTTTTTTTATTATTTATTTATTTATATATATATATATATATATATATATATATATATATATATATATATATGTCAAGTCGTAGATTCGTTATTGCTAAGAATTCTGTATAAGACGTCTTGAATAATATGTTATGATTTTAATGTTGCTTACATACTATTTTCATAAAGTTAATAAAAGGTTTTTGCTTCGTTTTAGTTTAAAATGAGGAAAGGCTCGCTTGGGTCGTGCTGGACAATTGTATACGTGTGCTTTTTCGAGGCTAGATAAGGCCGGTCGTAAAATCACGCTCACATGCGCGTGATTTTGTGTAACGCTAGTAGAATGATTAGATTGCAGACATAAACCTATCGTTAAAACCATATATATTTTGTATTAATCACAGCGACGCTTGACTCTGTATAAACATGCTTTGAATTACTCATTTGAACAAACCCATATATTTTATGGCCTTATCGAAGCCAAAGAATGCACCCTCCCTTTAATGAGTTATATTTTCTGTCTCCTCGGAGCCCAGAGAAACATCTGGTCCAGATAAGGGACGGATGACGGTGGGGGCTAGGGATGACGGTGAGGGACTCTCGCCAGTCGCTTTGTTCTCTCGGAGATTTTCTGATAAACTTGTCCCTATTTATACGGACTGCGAATCAATGTGCTTCAGGAAGGCTGGACGTGGCATGAAGCTGGTTCTTGCTGTAGATGTCTGGCTTCTTCCGGATCTGTATAAGTTGGTTTTTAATAAAGCTGCGTCATTTCAGGCTATTTGTGGACTTCTTTTGCAAACGAAGAGCCGCTTCTTCACAGATGGTACCAGGAGTGGGGTGCAGCACCGGACGACGGGAAACGGAGCCCGAGGGACAGGAGGAAGGCTGCCTGAGGCCGGCGCCGGCACGCTGATTTGATTAAAGGTGGGAGTTGTTTTATATCAGAGGGCTATTATTCCAAATTCGTACCTTCCTCCCTCGAGCGGATCCAGTCTCCCTGTCTCCGCGCTGCCTGCACTCGAACAGAAATTGTAAGTAAAGGCTCATTTTAGGCCTCAGAATGACGTGGCTTTGTTAAAGCCAGGATAAACAATTAAGGATACCAGTAAGGACTTAACAGTAAGCTTAAAGTTACAGTTAGCACCAGGAGGGGAAAATGAGGTCGGACAGCCATATAGGTTGAAGCCAGGTGGCCAAGATTTTTCCAGGAAGGAACAGCCCAGAGACAAGATGGGGTATGCCATTGCATGCCAGGGAACGAAGGGCTGTGGCTAACTTAAGAGGGCCATAAGAACATGGCCAGTAAAAGGATTTGCGCAGGATATCGGTAAAGATAACGTTCGATAAGGGTAACGTTATAAGTTAACAAGGGAAAGGGGAAAAGTGAGGTCGGACAGCCGTAAAGGTTGAGCCAGGCCGAGAACTTTCCAGGAAGGATCAGCCCAGAGCAATAAGATGGGAAGCAAGCTAATGAAAGAAGGGGAACCCCTTAAGGGAACCCCGGCATCTTTCATGTTTAGGAGGCATCATTTTGCCGCGGTAAGACCATTAAAGGACTGGGCTGTGTTAACTAAAGATTTAAATAATCCCTGGCCAGAGGAGGGGTCGTTTGCGCTTGACAAGTAAGTAAGCAGTTAAGCAAGTAAATCAGCGATTGATGCCGCTGGACCAGATGCCAGACCAAGACCCCCCAACCCCCCCAAGACCTGAGCTCAGTCCCGGGGCTCTAGGCAACACCCCCCACCCCCCCAAGACCTGAGCTCAGTCCCGGGGCTCTAGGCAACACCCCAACACCCCGCCCTGCCTTCCCTTTTTTCACCTCAACCCACCCCGTCCAACCCGTCCCAAAAATCCTTTTCCTTGAATGAGAGACGTAACATGAATGAGCAAAGATTGTACATGGGAGTGACTGGAGGAGGGACATGATTTGAGTCGATCTGAGTTTCGCGCGAAGTCTGGGAGACTCACTCGTATATGAATGAGGAATGAATGTATATTGGGATGTTAATTGACGTGTGTATCTGGCCAATGTATTTGTCTGTATGACATATGCAAAGCAGAGGGTTTCGGTGTGAAGCTTTGTAAGTGGTCTACTTGCGCCAGGACGGAGGGCGGCGTGGCGTCGTCACGTTGAGATGGTTGTGCCAGGTCGATCGGCGATCTCTGAATTTAAATCGGATTTTTGTCATGTGTGTTGTGAAATTAACGTCTATCCGAGAATCCTGGCGATGTTCGTTTAATTAAAGTGTGGTACAAACCTGTGTTTCCGCCGTGCGGCTCCGTGGAAGTTTGGGTAGAGTTATTGTGCGTTCGGGCAGGAGCCGAGCGAGCCGCGAGTCACGGGTGTGCTGTATGAGGTTGCTCGGAGGATGTGTGCCCAAATGCATTGTGGGTCATTTCGACTTTGCTGGATGTCGGACATTCATGTCAGTATCTTGTCAGAATCTTCTTCTTCATGTCATGTCCTTCATCCTTCATCTTCTTGTCCTTCATCTTCATGTCAGAATTAGACATGAGTCATGAGCCATGTCAGAATAGTGAGCACCTGCGACATACATGCCAGGCAATGTCACAGGACGAATACGTTATTTAAGATGGATTTATAGGATGGATGGATTTATTTAAGATGGCTAAAATAAACGATTTCAAGACAGAGTAATTAATTTCCGGTGCCAAGTTCCAACAGGAAGTCTTGTTCATACAGTAAGTGAGGTACAGTGCGGAGTGGCGGCTGGAAGATGCATCGATGCATTTGTGTTGATCGATGCGCCGGACAAAGGGTTTGCTGGCGAGCGATGCTGGTAAGGTTAAGTTATTAAAATTCAATAATTTGAGCAGAAATGTCACGTTTTCAACAAAACGCTTATCCGAGGAAGGAGGACGATCGAGGTTTCAACTGTCGGTATGTGGTGTGGCTTGTGCCAAGGTGTGCGGTGGTCAGGTGTGTAACGAAGCCATTTGTCCAGTGTCAGGAGTGGGATGGGAGCGGAATGAGTGTACTTGGGAGGATATTGTTCCAGGTACAAGACAAGATGCTCTTGCAATGACGGGGGGCAAGGAGACACCTAGATGTGTGAATAAGGTACGTCGAATGGTTGTCGGAGGTTGTGGTTTCATTGCTGTCTGTTCTGTGGAGTTATATTTCTGAGGCATGGATTTCAAGGAGGAGGTGTATGCCCCGAGAAGATTGTGGGTCACAGATTGGGCACTCTGGGTGGACACGGGGGTTGCAGTTGTGTGGGCGCGAGGAGGTTTGTTGATGAAGCGTTGTGCGAACGAGGAGGGATGTGCGAAAGGTGCACCAGGTAGCAAGGGTGCTGCATTGTAAAGCACGCCTCGTACGGACGTTCCTGGGCGGATTGTGACGGTTGTTGGATTCGTAGAAGTTAGCATTATGCTATGTAGAGCCACATTAATGGTCATTTGTCCATTGTCGCCGGACTTGCATTACTTGTGGGATAATAAAGCGCTGGTTACCCCAATTTGAAGTTTGACCCTTCGAAGTTTATTTGACCTTTGTTCGAGATTTGTAAGGGAAAGAGGTCGGAGATAATTCACTAACCTTGGAAGAACGACAGGCTGTCAGTCTACTGGAGGTTGATTTAACGGCAGGATATATAGGACTTAAATCTGGAGAATATCGGGACATTATATTGTGGGTTAAAACTGAAATCACGTACGTAATTAGTGAACAGAGAATATCGGGACATTATATTCTGGGTAAAACTGAAATCATGTACGTAATTAGCGAACAGAGAATATCGAGTTCTGTTTGTCGTTGTAATTGTCGTTGATGTCCCGATTCAGGGGTCTCAAGAAATAAACAGACTTCCGGTGCCGACCGGAAGCGTCAGGTACAGTACGCTTGAGTTTAATTTAACCGGGCCGAGCACAGTGACGTGTGTGACCGAGCAATGGGGATAGTCATGGTAAATGGAGGACAATTGGGAAGATGCAAAGAGATGCAAGTAACATGAATTAAGTTGTGGTATCAAGAGGTGGGTGCTGTATATTGGTATATTGGTACACCAAGTAAGTATATTGTGGTTATTATAACTCGCTGATTATAGGGGGCGCCGGGCGCACCAAGTACAGATCGGGTTGCATGGTGGAGCAGGCGCAGGGTGGAACACCCCGTGTGGTTGGAGGTTGAAATGCAGTGAACATGCCCGATTTTGGCTTTGCGAGGCTCCGGATATAAATTGGCATTTCGATACTGTGGATTATATTGTGCCTGCCCGGAAAGGTGATGTCCTGTGCTGGGGCTGGCGACATGCCTCTGTTATTTGTCTGTCTGTCGGTCTGATTGTAAGTCTTTGGTACTGGGAGGGCTAATTGAGTGCTCAGGCGTCATTGTTCCATGGAGGCAGGTACTGTGAGTCACAAAATGTAAATGTAACACAGAGAGATGGACAGGACAACAATGGAGTTTATATGGACGGGTTTGGGGCAGTTTCAATCTGACGATTACAGAGTGCTTTGTTCTGTTCACGAAACATGTAAAATTCATGGAGTTGAAGTGGTTTGCAAGAAGGCAGCAGAGTCAGTACTGGGATGCAACCTCGTCCAGGGGTTTTGGTCCAGCCTGCAAGGAGTCCAGGGGCTTGTTTCAGGGCTGGGTCGCCAAAAATGGGATGCTGTGCCCATCTGGATGTAAAATTATCCATCAAGGACGGGGAATGATGTGCAGTGTGATTGGGTAAGAGGTAAAGGCCATAAAACACCAACCCCATGAGGAACGAAATAAATGGAGACGTCGACAATGGTGTCAGAAGCGGTGGTTGGGATCACATGATGGTTGGGATTGAAGAACAACCTACTGGGATTTCATGATGGGCAACAGTGTATGAGTGAGTAATTGTGATCTGTTTAAGTGTAAGAGGCGGTGGAGAAGAAAGGGGTGATGAAAAGTTATTTGTTTTAGTGTGAAGTAGGTTGGTTGCTTATTTGTCACAGTAAGATGAGAGTTGTGTTTTTAAGCTTGGTCTTTGAATGAATTGTTGCTTGGAATGTGTTGATTGGAAAAGTGATTTCTGATCGCTGATCCGATCTGGTTTTGAATTGTTTGATTTAATTTTGAGTTGATTGGAGGTAATAAGGATTTGTGTTGATTTCTTGATTTGAGTTGATCTGGAAACAAAGACAGATGGGATTAATGTGTATATCAGGAACATTTTGGAAAAGAAATATGGATATATGACATTACTAAAATATAACCAAGCAATTGAGAGTTCTTGGGTTAATGGGATATAAATAAATGCATCTACAAGTTGATGGTTTAAAAAAAAAAAAAAAAAAAAAATTTAGTTCTGGATGATACTTAAACGATGAAAATGTTGAGGTTGCCGGCGTCAGAGGAGAGAGAAGGTCGCTGGTGATTTTGAGGAGAGCAGTTTCAGTACTGTGGCTGGAGCAGAATCCGGATTGGGATGTTTCATACAGGTTATTGGCAGAGTGGTGATGTTTGAGTTGAGTGGCCACAGCACGTTCCAAAACTTTTGACAGAAAGGGTAGGTTGGAGATGGGTCTGAAGTTATTTAGGGTGTCAGGGTTTAGTCCAGGGTTTTTCCAGAATGGGGGTGAAGTTTCACGAGTTTTTGGGGAAATCGGTATGTGAAGCTGGATTAAGTTGGAACTGCTTGATGAGCCATGGAGATGGATTGGGTTTTGTTGTTGGTTGTCTGGGAGTTCGGTTGTTGCATTGCCAAAGGTTTCTGTGTGGTGGACACACTCGTTGGCTGTTGTCTTGTGTGACGTGGATGGAGATGTATGTGGCTGCGTGTGGCTGCCTGGAGTCGGGAAGGCGGCTACAGTGGTTGATATTGGTTGTGGATTGTCCGGGGTGCTTCGATTTGCATAGGGGGTGAAGATTGGGATATTACATTATTTTAAGTAAGTATTGGCATGAGTAATTACATAAGTAATTATGAGTTATTATGAGTATTAGTTATGAGTAAGTGATTATTACCTTCGCAAAAGCGGAAGGTTATGTTTTGATCGCTGTGTATTTATTTGTATGTCTGTGTGTGTGTGTGTGTGTGTATGTGTATGTTATTCGCATAACTCAAAAAGTATTCAACCGATTCGCATGAAATTTGGTGGGATGATAGGTTATTATCCGGGAACCATTTGATTAGATTTTGGAATCGATCGGGTCAAAGGTCAAGGTCATGAAAAGGTCATGGATGTGATTACAATATCAAACTTTTGGCGGGATAGAATGGTTTAATTTGAAACAAATCTTCCCGCATGACAACGTAGGTGTGGCTTTGCTACACAGATCTTGTAGTCTTTTATTTTGGCAACAAAAGTAGCTGCGGCGAAGGTATGCGCTCTACCGAGTGCCCGTTCTAGTTTTAGTAAAGTTACATGTTTCGCTGTGTTGTGGATCTGGGGACAAGCTAGTTTGATGGGTACCCTGGGGTCTTCGGCGTGTCTATGTGTTTGGCTGTCTGTTACACCGGACTCTTGAATGGGTTTTCATGAGACGAATTTCAGACATAACAGTGAGAATCTATTTTGAGCGAATCACAGTGGGTGAGGAAAACATTGTGTATTCTATTATTTGTTTATTCGTGAAAATAAATAAATAATAGGGGGAGGTTAATGGAGGTTAATGGTGGTTTGTTTGTGTTAATGGAGGTTAATGGTGGTTTGTTTGTGTTAATTCTAGTTGAAACTCTAGCTGAAGTAATTTTCGTTTATTTTTATGATTTTGATTGATTTTTTGATTTGATTTGAGATTTGAGATGATTGATTTTTATTAATTTTATAATTTTATTTTTATTGATGTTGGAAACAGGTAATGGGATGCTGAGAGAAGGATTGAATTTAATTTGAATTGGACTGGATTAAATGGGATTGAATTTAAAAATTGAATATTGGATAAAATTGGATCCACTTGAAAAAAGTGGATTAGGAAATTGGAGAAAAGGTGTTCTATGAAACTATGAATTGAATGAATTGAATCTAGATAGATGAATTGGAGACCTGTAGACCAGGCGTTCCCAGGAGACTTGTGGACCAGGTGTTCCACCAGAGGAAAAAGACCAGGTGTTCGTGGAGCACTTCACCTGCAAGAACGCCTTGGAACCAAGGTGGAAGGGACCAGTCCAGGTGTTGCTGACTACACCAACGGCAGTCTTTTGCGAGGGCAAGACTTCGTGGATCCACGCCACGCACTGTAAGTTGGCCATACAAGCACCAGACACTACACCACAGCAACCACAGTAAGGATGGGCCTAATCATAGGTACAATACTATTGATAGCGACAGCAGCTAGGGGAAACTCCGATTCCAATAGATGCGAAAACGAAACCCGACACCTCACCGTAACATGGGGACAAAGAGTATCACTACCATGTTTCGAACAGAAAGCCCTGCACACAAATTGGGTGAACATAAATTGGCTAGCACTGTCGGCAGGGCCTGGACGCGTTGGCATGGTACTACAAAAGCAACGAGAGTTCCGGGAAGACGGGCAAGCTAGCATTAAGACCTTGGCCCAACCAGGATACCAATGGGGAACCCCTGATTTTAAGCTACAAACACGCACACGCCTAGGGAAAGACATGACCATGCAGGTCCGGTGCAGCGTCTGGACCCCTGGCGCGGCCGGTGGCGAAAGGAACTACATACCATGCATCGAATACATACTCACGCCGCAACCCCAGGATAAGGCCCCAAAGAAGGGTGAAAACACATATTGGAAAGTGGCCAGGGAGGTGGCAACAATTCAAAATAGGACACACTGCTGGTCGTGCATGCACTTTCCCCAAGCAGGCACCACAGGAATACACATGATAGTGCTACCCTTGTCCCTCAATGACCTCTGCTCACAACCTATCGATTCCCCATGTTTAGTCACCACGCTGGAAAGAGAAGGGGTTGACAACGGCAAGAGTTGCAATCGACAATTTAATTATCGCCCGTCAATGATTGCCCATGTGGCCGAGAGGCCTGCCCCCGTCTGGGTCAAACCACAGAAAGGGAGGGTCTGCCTCCAGGGTTCCGGCCACTTGCGTATGGGAGAATCAGAATGCGCCTACACTCTCCCCGGGAAGCTGGGACAAGGGAGCTCGGGGATTACATTACAAATAGTACTGCAAGATAAACACAACCACAACATAACGGCTATAACATTCTCTAGGGGGGTTAGTAGGATTAATGGGGTGGTAAAGGGACTCCGGTGCTTATCCACCCACCTGGTCCCACCCCATGGGACAATGTTTATATGCGGCGACAAGGCTTACCCCTATTTACCAAATAATTGGGGGGGCACATGTTATTTGGGTTCAGTCCTTCCTGACGTTGAGATACTGGATGAGCTAGACCCAAAGTCCTTGGACAGGCGTTATAAGAGGTCAGTCATGAACGAAGATGGAACCACTAAACTACACGGGAGCCTATGGGAAAAGGTGTTTGGTTTCTTCTTCCCAGGAGCGGGCACAGTCATGGATAGTTTCCGGATAGATAAATTGGCTTTGGCCCTAGAAAAGGTGGCAAACGACACCGCTACGGCTCATGACATACTATTGGATACGGTGATTCACATGCGTACAATGGTGATGCAGAATCGGGTGGCTTTGGACATGCTCTTGGCAGAGAAAGGAGGGGTATGCGGAATTATAGAGGGAAAATGTTGCACTTACATACCCGATCCATCTGAAGGAGTGTCAGCCGCAATAGTGAGACTAAGGGAAACTAGCCACGCCCTGACGATCGATCGGATCGCGCGCGAAAATTCTTATACATTTAGCTGGCTCACTGACTGGTTCCGGGGATGGACGGGCACCATAGTGAAGTGGTTATTGACCGCACTGGCTGTGATAATCGGGGTAGTAATTTGGGGGGCACTAATGAAATCTCTAGTCCTCCTCTGTATAAGAAAGTATTTTACAGGATGGAAAGTGAAGAAGCCGCCGACAACGACTATGGCTCTGACCACAGAGGCCGTCGACCTGAACGGGTCCTTCAACAAGGCAGTTGCGACCGGCGCTCCAGAAAATTGCATTGAATTTTGTAATGACTGTGATACTTGTGTGGATCCCATGTGGGAACTGGCTGCTGCCTGTAACGGTGTTTGTGATGACTGTGATACTTGTGCTGAAAACCCCTTGCGTGTACTGGCTAACGCCTCTTATGTATTACAAGCTGACAGCTGCACGCCCCTTTCCGACCCAACTATGGATCTGATTGCGACGCTGGGTCTGGCGGTCGAGGGACCCGACGCGGATGTCCTAGACCCGCAAGCCGACCAGGCGCCCATGGGAGACTTTGACATAAAGGAAGTCCCTCTCTTTTCTCCAAATGTTTTAAGTTCAAATGCTTCAAGTGAATCGGATTTTTACGCTCTGTACCCTGATCAGGAAATTGAGACACAAGATACTGACGACATTTTGTATTCCCCAGAACAGCAGCACGTGAGGGACCTCATGGGCATGACCGTTGATTAACTTCGAAGATCTGCAAGGACTGCGTCTGCAAAGGGTGGGGGGAGCAAGTTCCGCAGGGGAGGTTGTGGGCCCTCTGGCGGGGCAGAACCTCATCTGGACCAGACGTCTTCGTTGTGGATCCGAAACGTTAATGGACTTTCATGTTCTGAGCCCTCAGGTTCAAAGCACGCACCACACGACACGTTCCCCAAATGCACGGGCGAGGCGCTATGGGCGCACGGTATGCCCTCGGGAGATACCCGCATTACACGATTGTCTTTCAATAAAGCCCGATGTGGCACGTTGTCTCTTAAGATACTTTGTCTCGACGAGACAAGAGGAAGGAATGTCAAGTCGTAGATTCGTTATTGCTAAGAATTCTGTATAAGACGTCTTGAATAATATGTTATGATTTTAATGTTGCTTATATACTATTTTCATAAAGTTAATAAAAGGTTTTTGCTTCGTTTTAGTTTAAAATGAGGAAAGGCTCGCTTGGGTCGTGCTGGACAATTGTATACGTGTGCTTTTTCGAGGCTAGATAAGGCCGGTCGTAAAATCACGCTCACATGCGCGTGATTTTGTGTAACGCTAGTAGAATGATTAGATTGCAGACATAAACCTATCGTTAAAACCATATATATTTTGTATTAATCACAGCGACGCTTGACTCTGTATAAACATGCTTTGAATTACTCATTTGAACAAACCCATATATTTTATGGCCTTATCGAAGCCAAAGAATGCACCCTCCCTTTAATGAGTTATATTTTCTGTCTCCTCGGAGCCCAGAGAAACATCTGGTCCAGATAAGGGACGGATGACGGTGGGGGCTAGGGATGACGGTGAGGGACTCTCGCCAGTCGCTTTGTTCTCTCGGAGATTTTCTGATAAACTTGTCCCTATTTATACGGACTGCGAATCAATGTGCTTCAGGAAGGCTGGACGTGGCATGAAGCTGGTTCTTGCTGTAGATGTCTGGCTTCTTCCGGATCTGTATAAGTTGGTTTTTAATAAAGCTGCGTCATTTCAGGCTATTTGTGGACTTCTTTTGCAAACGAAGAGCCGCTTCTTCACATATATATATATATATACTATATATATATATATATATATATATATATATATATATATATATATATATATATATATATATATATATATATATATATATATACATGTACATGGCAGTGACGTCATTATTTGCGCTCATTGAAAGCTGGAGAACTGCACATATATTTGGATTGGTTTGCTCCCGGCTGCATCCAGGGGAATTCCATATTATGAGTGGATACCAGAGGTAATGTGCCATGTGGCAGATGGCACTTATCGCTCCCATTAAGGTACAGCATAGCTGGATGGGATACCTTAATGGCGGTTCACCACTGATGGTATGAAATCGAAAAGTGACTGATATATATATATATATATATATATATATATATACAGACTTGGCATTTAATATGGAATTTTTTTTTTTCTTGACTTGGGTTTCCTTTCTGAACTCAGTATATCAATCTGGTGAGTTTCTTTTACGTTTCGATGATTTCTTCGTTAAAAGAACCATGTCATTGATTGTCTGTCGCAGCAAGAGGTCAATAACAGGATTATATCACAGGTGGCATGACAAAATGTACGGACAGGTACATTTGACGATTGGCTTCACAATCGGGTATATAAGGGTTGTTGCATTCTGTATTAGTGGAAAACAACTGCTGCACGTCTACAAAAGTTATTGCCGCTTCCTCTGGAGATGGTCCGTCAACTCGACAATGCTGTTTGTCATGGAGTGGTGGCTTTATGAAATTCCGGCATGAAACAGCGTGCTATTGCTCGGCAGTATGGCATCACTCAAGGTCAGGTGTCAAAGATCCCGAAACGAAATGCTCAGAGGGGTGTCCCTACTCCAATATCGAGGCCAGGAAGTCCCCGCAGAACCACAAGGAGGGATGATCGCCAGCTGCACCGGTTAGTCCGGAATGGCCGTACCAAGTCAGCTAATCGGCTTAGGGCTGAGTGGCAGCAACTGACAAATGTGCCTGTATCCAGAAGGCTAGTCAACCAAGGACTGGTTCAAGCAGGCTATCGTGCCAGGCGTCCCCTGAGAAAGCCACGCCTGACAAGACAACACTGCCAGCGCCGATTGCAGTGGGCCAGAGAGCACCGTCAATGGCAGCCAGGACACTGGAATCACGTGATCTTCAGTGACGAGTCTAGATTTCTGGTCTATCGTCAAGATGGCCATGTCCAAGTGCGCAGACAAGTGCATGAAACCTCCAACAAAGATTGTATAGTGCCAAGAGTCCAAGCTGGAGGTGGTGGGGTGACCGTTTGGGCTGCTTTTCATGCAGGGGGCAAAACTGACCTGGTTATTCTGAATGGAAACCTGAACCTGTTCAAGTACAGGGCCATTCTGGAAGAAACATTGCTTCCATTTGCTCGTGCAGCCTTTCGAGGAAACTTTGTCTTCCAAAATGACAATGCATGGCCTCATCGTGCTCGCATGATCCAACACTTTCTTGCTGACCGTGGTGTAGAGCATATGGAGTGGCCTGCCATGTCCCCGGATATGAATCCGATAGAGAACTTGTGGGCAGAATTAACGCGTCAAATCGACAACTTGGACCAGCAGCCTACCTCTGTGCTTGAATTGCAGCAGACTATTGTCACTGCATCGCATGCGATTCCTGTCCAAACCTTGGCAAATCTCCTGAACAGCATTCCTCAACGTGTACGTGCTCTCCTGAATGCTCGTGGGGGTTACACGAAGTGCTGAACTGTAATTTTACTGTCCGTAATCCCAGTCGTAATTTAACTTTTGTTTTTGTTAAAAAAAATTTTGTCTAATGTGCAAAATAAAGAAATACTTCTGGAAAACGTACAGAAGTTTAACACAGTACTGTCCATGAATGGAGTTCCATATCAGTTTACATCACTTTCAAGGATCAATTTATTTGCTTCGAAATGTCAAATGTGGTTTTTGTTTCTTTTAAAGGTCACATTAACAAAATATAGAATAATTTCAACATCATTCCAATGAACTTTTGGTTCTAAGTCAACTTGAAAAGTAAGTTCACCCCCACAAAAAAAAATTCCATATTAAATGCCAAGTCTGTATATATATATATATATATATATATATATATATATATATATATATATATATATACATATATATATATATATATATATATATATATATATATATATACATACTGTATATATGTTGAGCTTCACTTTAAGGAAAGGAGAAAAGGACAAAGTTAGAGTGACAATGGTTTAATGATATCAATTACGAAACACAATTGTGGAGCGAGGCTCAGCAGGGAGAGCTCTACACAGAGCAGATCATCACCAAGACACTCACTGGCAAATCCAGTAAATGAGCATTTCTTATATAGCCAAAAAATCAGAAAAAAAATCTCCGCTGAAGACAAAGGAATAAATGGGCTCTCGAGACCCCCACCATGGTCCCTTCCGGCAGAGGGCCAAACCCAGAATACAAAGATGTGGGAATAAGATAGGTTTGACCTTCTCAGGCCCTCATCGAAACAAACCAAACTTGGGCAAGGCGACAGGAAGCATTCTCACAATAGAGTATAGTTGTTTACTTGGCACTAAAGCATTAATCAGTGGGTTAAATGATTGAGTACATAAAATCAAAGGATATATTTTGAGATCCTTTCTATTCAAGAGTAACAATACCCTTTAACTTGCAGGCAACAAGAATTATATGGTGAATCATCCACTTTTGTAAAGGAAACAACTTGTCAACATGTTTTCCCTGCACGTCGGCTGGGGGTTCTTCTCTAAATCTAGCACAAGTTTAAAGAGATCTCCAAGGCCGGTTCTCCAAACGCCGTGAACAACATGTTTTTCAGCTGCCAAATCCAGCAGTGTGAAAAGCAAACCACAGTAAAGCCACAATTATATATATTTTTCAAATGTTCTGATCCACATGGTGCATGGGGTTTAAACCCCGACCGACATCACCTCCCTTTTGTCTTTATGACAACACCTTGAAAAGACAATGTATAAACCCCAGCAGGCCAGTGCCCCCCAGTCACATGCCAGGCGCGCAATGCGTCACGCATGCTCTGGGAGGGAAACCGGCCCCTGGTTGTGGCTGTCCGACATTTAACGCATATTGTTAGCCATAATTCGCGACGAAGACCCCTGGTTAGGAGATAGCTGAGGCCCGGCCGGGTTCCGAATCCACCCTTCCTCCAGCGTAGGTGCGAATCAGTCGCCGGCCTGATGAGGGGCGCTCCTTATGCAGGTGCGATCCTCACGAATCAGGGCAAACAATCGACGTCCAATGCCATCAAGCCTTACATGTGATTGTTCTGCGGGAGAGAAAGTGGCACATTTGTTATCACAAATCTCCATCTCCACATAGTCTGAATCAGCGTCAGTATGCATAGTGTCGGGTGCCTTGCACTGAGGTGACCCCAAATTGCTTTCTTCAGGCGGTGAAGGTGGTGGTGAAGGTGGTTCTCCCGGATATCCCGGATGTGTATTTGCCAATCGCTCCTCACTACTTGCATAATAGCAATAGCTCTTAAAGGAACCTACACTACTCAAATCAAAGGAATCCCAAAGAGATCTAAAGTCATAGTCATCGTCAGAATCCCACGCGTCGGCATGCTCATTGGAGCCATGCCAGGAATCGTAGACCTCCAAAGCCACATCCTCTTGCCATGAAACGTCCAGGCCGTCAACCCAATTGTGGGCATCCGAATCTTGCCATGGGATGGTAGAGTTGGCCGGTTCACCGAGGGCCTTTGGATCCTTCCCGTGTAGTGAGAGAAACATCACAAACAGTGAGAGAAACAGCATGAGGTGATGTGGACCATCCTGTGAAACATTTTCTCACACAAATCATGATTAGGGATTTCATTATTACCAGGGTGAGTATGATTCCCACAATTATGGCCAGGCGTGTCAACAGCCATTTTACAATGATTCCCGTCCATCCTCGGAACCAGGCTGCTATTCTGGACCATACATTATTGCCCACTTCCCTCCCCCTTCGGCTATCCGTTAGATCCTGGGTAGCGGCCTTAAGCCAGGTGATTGAGGCCTCTATTCCTTCCGAGTGATCCGGGATGTATGTGCAGCATTTTCCATCGATTACCCCGCATACTCCTCCCTTTTCTGCCAACAACATATCTAACGCCACGCGATTCTGCATCACCATAGTTCGCATGTGCACTAGTTCGTCTTCTACTTGTAGTTCTGCGATTCGGGTTTCGTTTCCAATTCGTTCCAGTACTAATGCAAGGCTATCTATTCGCCAACTATTCATAGTTACTCCCGCCTGGGGAAAAAATGCTCCTAGCAGAACCTGCCACCAACGTCCGTCCAATTTTACTGTTCCATCCGGGTTCCAAAGAGAGAATCGTTTATTCCTCTTGTGGAAATGGGTATACCCTGTTTCGTTAAAATAGTCTACCAAGTTTACTTTGGGGAAGATGGACCCTAGATAACAAGTCCCTCCCCAATTTTCGGGCAGGTATGGATACGGCTTGTTCCCACAAATAAACATTACTCCATGGGGTGGGATAAGGGCAGAGGCCATGCATTTACTAATTTTGAAATGAGTGGCGTTTGGTGCTCCCCAAGACACTGTTAGCCTCGTTACATTATGCTGGGCCTGGTCATCTATCGTTATTCTAAGGGTACCTCCCTTTTGTTGCGCTGTTGCACCGGGCGGCAGATTGTCGGATTGCAGGGTGTGGGTGCACTCCGAGGTTCCCATCTGGACGTGTCCCTTTCCTATAAGACACAGCCGTCCCCTTTGCTCCGTCACCCAGACTGGGTCTGATGTTTTGTCTAACAAAGCCTGCTTAATGGGTGGGGTATATCGAAACTCAAGGGAACACACTGCTGGGTGTTTTGGGCCTACCAACTCCAAGGTTGTGGTTAGACATGGAGTATGTAATGGTCCTGAGCACATATCTAGTAGGGACAGGGGCAGTACTACCATATCTATTCCTGTAGTACGAGTCTGGGGAAAATACATACACATCCAACAACGTGATCAGTTTTGTACCTTTGCCATTGTGCTGGTCACTGTCCAAATACGTGTTTTCCTTTGGCTTTTTCTTACTTTCTATCCGTGGGTATAGTGTCAGCACGTGCGAGACGCATGGTGGCTTGTAGGAGTAGGGAAAACTATGTGAAGTCATAAATTCACATTGTAATATCAGGGTGGTGTTGCTGTCCAGTAACGCGTGCGTCGTTAAATTGTTTGAGCCTTTTCCCCATTTGTAACCTGCTCTGGCCTTGGCTACTATTGGTGTAATGCCTTTCCGTGGTGCTTCCTTCCTACGAGTGAGGGCGGCAAAACCTGACTTCCTTCCATTTGGGCCTATGTATGCGGCCCTCCACATTATCCACATCCATGCGTTACCCTTTATGTGGCAGCAGGGTATGTTTATCCTCTGACCCCAGGTAACGCTCTGCCGGTGGACCTGAGACTTGGGGTCTAGGGGGGTCGGGTTTGCACTGGCAAGGTATATTAAACTAAGTATGATCGCCACTCCCAACAGGCGGTGGATCGGCATCCTCGATCTGTGGTGGTACGTTTATGGTGTCGGTGTCTGTGGGTATGGCCAACTTACAATGCGTGGCATGTACCCAGGACGACTTGCCCTCACAAAACACCGCTGTTGGTGTGGTCAGGAGAACCTGGAACGGTCCCGTCCACCTTGGTTCCAGCGCAGTCTTACAGGTGAAATACTTCACCAGCACGTAATCTCCTGCCTCGAAGTTGTGGATAGGCTTGCTTGTTGGCTCCGGCAGGGCCTCCCGAACTCATTCGTGTATGCTGCGCGCCACATGGGACAGACCTATGCAAAATTTTAAAAGCATGTCATCCATGATAGGTAATTCAAGTGCCGCCATATCCACTGGTGCGGATACCGGCAAACTCATGGGCCGGCCCATCAGTATCTCGTGTGGAGAGAGACCAGTGGTGCGCCCTGGGGTGGAACGCACGCTCATTAACGCTAGCGGAAGGGCCTCCGGCCACTTGAGGCCTGTCTCGGCGCAAATCTTGGCCAACTTACCTTTCAGTGTGCCGTTCGTTCGTTCTACAAGTCCCGCTGACTGGGGGTGGTAAACGCAGTGGAACGATTGTATTACCCCCAAGGCCTTTAACACGGCCTTGATGACGTCCCCTGTAAAGTGCCCGCCCTGGTCAGATGACACTTTCTGCGGGACGCCGAACCGACATATTAAGTGCCGCAAAAGGCACTTGGCCACCGTTGTAGCGTCAGCCTTGACGCATTGGTAGGCCTCCACCCATTTGGTGAACATGTCCACCACTACCAGCACATGTTAAAAAGACATACAAGGTTTCACCTTTCACTCACTCACCGCAGGCAGGTAGGTGGTCTTTCTGTCTTCTACCGACTCCTCTCCGGCCTTGCACCCCCAGCTCTCTCTGTGCTCTGTCCCCCAAATATTCCTACAGGTCGCACAAGATCTGCCAGCAACCCTCTGATGGTTAAACTGCCGAAATCTCGGCTCTCCGCTCACCTTAACTCTTTCATTCCTCTTTTCTCCCGCCTCTGGAACAAACTCCCTCACTCCCTTCAATCCCACTCCTCCCTCCAGGTCTTTAAAACAGCTGTTCACCACCATCTCTTATCTTCCCCCATCCAAAACCTTGATCTTTTCTACCCCCGCTAATTCACCCCAGATCCACCTTGTTTGAAATTCCAACTTCTTTCCTGGAAGTCCTGGCAGTGTCCATATGTTTTATACCTCTCCCACTGCCCCCTTCCCACGCCCCGCCCCCCCCCAAAGCCCTCGCCCTCTCTCAGATCTCTCGATGTCTCCATGTCTCTCGGTCCCTGCTCTCAAATGTTGTGTTTGTGTCCTTCCCCCTCTCTCCCCATCTTGTCTACCGCTCCCTATGTTATATGTTTTATGTGTCGCTTTGTCTTTCTGTGTGATTAATGTTCGCTCTTTCACGAGCCTCGATATTGTATACAAAAAAAAAAAAAAAAAAAAAAAAAAAAGGTGGTAAATTGAAAAAATCGAACTGGATATGACAGAATGGCCCGACCGGAGGAGCATGGCTCGCGTTGTGGCGGTGCCTGGGGGGAGCCCCACTATTATGATGTTGGCATATGGCGCATGAGCGACAGACCATGGTAACCACAGTCAAAAGACCTGGCGCTGCCCAGGTGGAAAGAATCTGCCGCATCACCCCCCTATGGCACACATGGCCATTTTGATGAGCCATGTGTTCCAACCATGGCAATAACGCTCGTGGTGCCACGGGTTTGTTGTTAATTTTCCACATCTGTCCTTCCGCGGGGCGCTGAGCCCCCAATTTAATCCAATCTTGATGTTCTACGTTTGAGGCCGCGGCTTGTAACTGCATTACATCGGCTCCTGTAGGTGCAGGTGTCGGGACGTCCGCCTGGGCGGTCGCCTTGGCGCCCTGTTTGCGTGTAACTACTGGCATATTGTACCCAACCTGTTGGTTTGCCGCTTGTCCTGCTGCCTCGTCGGCTCGGGCGTTTCCGCGTGCCACTGTGTCGTCTGTACGCTGGTGACCTCGGCATTTAACTACAGCTATTTCGCGTGGTAGCATAATACTATGAAGCAAATTTCAAACTAAGTCTCCATTTTTGATGAGTGCTCCCGCCGAAGTGAGGAACCCTCTCATTTTCCATATGGCCCCTTTATCGTGGACCACTCCGTGCACGTACGCCGAGTCAGCATAGATAGTGACTGCCTTTCTCTCGCTTACTTCGCATGCCCTTGTGAGCACGTACAGTTCGGCCTGCTGTGCTGACCAGGTGGGCGGAAGGAGGCCACTTTCGACCGTCTCCGTATCCGAGCATACTGCATACCTGGATAACAGGGATCTGTCCCATGCCTGTTTGGCTGATCCATCGACGTAATAGGTGTGGTCGGCTTCCTGTAGCGGAGTGTCCTGCAAATCAGGCCTTACAGTCGATATGAATTGGACCACCTCTGTACAAACGTGCGGGTCCCCTTTTTCCTCTGTTGGCAAAAGCATCACTGGGTTAAGAATAGTGCACCGCTTCACCGTTACATTAGGTGCCATAATCAATGCAGTTTCGTATTGCATCAGCCAAGTGGCTGTAAGGTGCTGTGTGTTTCGCTGCTGTAGTAGCGTATGAACGCAATGCGGTCCTTTTACAGGTACCGCATGTCCCATCACTATGTCGGCCGTCCGTTTGACCGCGTATCGGGCAGCCGCCACGGCCTGTAAGCACAACGGAAAGCCTTGTTCTACAGCATCAAGCTTTTTGCTGAAATAGGCTATCGGACGTTCCTTATCTCCATGGGTCTGGGTTAACACGGATTGTGCGAATCCCCCTACTGCATGGGTGAAAAGCGTGAAGGGCTTCTTATAGTCGGAAGGCCCAAAGTTGGGGCCATCACTAAGGCTCGTTTGAGGCCTTCGTAGCAACGCATGCGATCATCGGTCCAGTCCACCATCCGTGGCTGGTTGTTTTTCGTCGCCTCATACAGAGGTTTAGTTAGTAACGCATAGTCAATTATCCATGTACGACAGTACCCTGCCATTCCCAAAAATCGCAACACCTCCCTTTGTGTGCGAGGTAACGGGGCTTCCATGATGGCAGTAACCCGGCTCTCGTCGAGCTCGCGTTTCCCGTGTGAAATCGCATGCTCCAAGTACGTAACTATTTCCCGCACAAACTGCAATTTCTTCCGGCCTACCTTGTGGCCTTTCTCGGCCAGCGCATTCAATAGCGCAAGTGAATCCGTCTCGCAAGCTGCCTTGGATGGAGAGAAAATCAATAAGTCGTCGATGTACTGCAACAGCACTGAGCCGCCTACCAACTGGACGTCCGCGAGGTCGCAATGCAGCGCCCGTGAAAACAAGGTGGGTCTATCTGCGAAACCCTGCGGAAGCACTGTCCAGGTGAATTGGCGCCCTCTAAAGGTGAAACGAAGAGGTACTGGGATACTGGAGCTATTGGTACTGAAAAGAAGGCAGAACACAAATCTATGACTGTAAAATGTGTGGCTTCCGGCAGAATGGAAGTCATAAGAACTTCCGCATTTGGTACAACCGGGTGAATGCCCTGAATTATTTTGTTAATTTCCCGCAAATCTTGCACAAATCGCCATTTTCCCGTCATTGGTTTTGGCACTGGAAAAACTGGGGTGTTACATGGGCTGTTGGCCTCGATTATTATCCCCTGCTGTAAGAGTGATTCTATCACCGGGAAAATGCCTGCGTCGGCCTCATGCCGAAGTGGGTACTGCCGAATGTGTGGTAAAGGTAACCCTTCTTTAATCGGAATCACCAGGGGGGGTGTATCCCTAATGCGGCCCACCTCATTCTCGTGTTGCGCCCATAGTGATGGGGTGACGGGGTCGAACAACCCATCGGAGTCCCCTGGGGTCGTGGGGACTGCTCTAACCATGTGTGCCGCTTTGGGTGGTAATTCCACCATCTCAAATTTGACTCGTCTTTCCTGTGGTGCCAAATCGATCACGAACCCTTCATTGTTGTCCAACACATGGACCGTTCGGTGTTCAACATCGTATCAACCATTTACTGGCATTTTTCACAGCTGGCCCATCATCCATCCAATGCTCTCAGGTGGCCATCCTCTAGCGGTGCTAAGGGTAACATGTGCTACCACCCCCTCGGGGTACTTAGCCTTCGTTCTCTGGCGCGGTGACAAGGTTACTGCAATTCCGATTCCCTCTCGGCCAATCCATATGTGTGATAATTGGAGGTCAGAAGTTTTCCCTATTGCTTCCGCAGCCATGTCTAAATAGTAATCATCGCTCCCTGTCGTGTCGTAACATGCGGTGCAGTGCGGCAGGTCGTATTTCAACGTTGTAGCTATGTGGGGTACTTCTAGCCAATCGTGAATTTCTTGTGTCTCCGCTCTGACCATATCAATCACATGGGTCCATGTTGCTAAAGCCCCCTCCTCCAACCACTACCAATACACCGTGGGGCCGACTCGCTGTAATGCCATCATTAACAAATCTCGGTTCGATTCTCCTACGTCAACGTATACGCCTTCCTCGGTACACGCTATATTGCATCCCAATCGGCAGAGCAAATCCCTTCCTAGTAAATTAGTTGGGGCAGTGGTGGTCATGAGAAATGCATGCTTAGCCTCTAATGGTCCGAGCGTTACTCTGGCTTCCTTTGATACAGGGAGAGCTTCTAATTTTCCCGAAACGCCCTGGATCTGGACGCTCTGGTGTGTGGGTTTCAAAGTAGGTAATTGTCCCTTATTTATAGTACTGCGGGTCGCCCCCGTATCCACCAGAAAATCTAATGGCTGCCCATTTACATCTAAGGTCAAGGTCAGTTCTTCATCTGGGGTCATCGTTATCAATGGACATTCCTATGGTGGCCCGCATTCGTCCCGTCAATAGGTGTTTCCATACAGCGGCCCTTGCTGTCCCTGGGGCCCTCATAGTCCCCTTGGACAATTTGGACAATTCCGTCTCCAGTGGCCCATCTGCCCACATTCGAAGCATGCCCCTCTTGCTTGGGGCCCCTGTCCTGGAACGCCCTGTTGGCCTGGCCTTCGCCCCCCCCCCTCTGTAGGGTGGTGGGGGCCCTTGCCCTCCCCTCAGAATCTGTTGGCCTGGGGCATGAGGCCCATATGGCATGCCCGAATTGGGGGGAGGCCATGGGGTGGGGCCCATATTAGAGGGTCCCCATTGCGGTGCCCATCCTATCATGGGTGTTTGCGGCGGCCAGTAGCCTGGCGGGGGACCTGGCGCGGGATATGGTGGAGCGGCCCATTGGGGTTGGGGTGGTCCCCACATCTGGTTCCCTGGCCCACTAGGCCCTTGTGGTCCCTTTGGTACTTGCATTACGGCTGCCTGTAGTGTCGGAGCGGGTGTCTCGTCGTCGCTCGGCCCACTCTCACTATCACTTCCCATTATTTCTGCCCCCTTTTGTTTCTTTTTCTTGCTCCCCTTCGTTCTCTTCGATTGTTGCTGGGCCAATTTTTCCCTCACCAACATCTGCAACATTTCCTCCTTGATTTCCTTCTTTTCCTCCAAGGAGGAGCCCAGACATTGTTCGAGTTTCCTGAAATTATGTGTTTCAAACACATAATTCATTGGTCCCCATTCCTTTCCAACCGAAAAGGACGGCGTGTACTTGTTTCTTCAGCGCTGGCCGAAGCCCTTCTACTAGATAGTTGTTCACCAGGGGAGCAGGTAGGTCCTCGACTTGGATTAACCCTAGTCCACCCCATCGAGCTATTGCTTTTTCTATTCTCTCTCGAAAGTCGCCGATAGTTTCTCCTGCTTTCTGTTTTATGTTCCAAATTTTTCCCCAATCTGGTCCTCCAGGCGGCGCTAGCACATTGCCAATATTGGCCAGGAGAAGATTCTTCAAGATGTTCCAATCGTTTCCTCCCATGGGTGGCACCCGTGCTAAGGGGTCGTCTACTGGCCATAATGAAAGGGTTTTAGCCTTTGCCCATACCTTCGGTGGTAATACGGATGTTTCCAAATGACAAATATCTCTCCAATCCGGGGTATCCTCTGTAATCCAGTGGTGAAGCAACGCTACTATATCCAAGGGTTGGTCGATCAACATATCCTGAACCCTCTTTTGCATGGCCGTTAAATCGGATTCCTTCCAAGGCACCCGTTCCCTTACTACGATGCCGTTTGCATCTATCCCCACGCATCGCATGGGGAACGCCCCCTTCGGTTCGATTGCACGTTCCACCGGTGCCTGATACTCCACTAGTGAAGGGTATAATTTCCAAACTGGACCTATCGGAGGTGGGAACCCCAGGGTGTCAGTGCCACTATCTCCATCGTCCCCGACCTGATGGGCTGATAGTTGTGGGGGTTTGTGAGTTCGGGGGGGGGGGGTAGCCCATTCATTTCCCCTACAGCGCCCTGGTGTCGGGATGCATGTGCCTTAGATCCTGGGACTGGACCTAGGCCTTGGGAGGGATAGGGAACGGGGATTTCATCTTCCTCATCATGTTCCTCCTCACCGGAGTTCATCCGGTCTACCATTAGCTTCTGGCTTGACTGCACCACAAGCGCCTTCATCTGTTTATCCTGTTTCTTTCGTCCCTGTTTTCGCTCATCCTGGTATTTCCCCAACTCCCCTCATAAACTCGCTTGTCTGGAGGCTGCCTGTCTCTTCAAGGCTTCTCCCTTCCACCACCCATACACTCTCCACGAGTCCGGTGGGAGACTCTTCTTTTTCTTCTCCAGGGCATCTAAGGCCCCATATAGCACTTCCAACTTGTCTAATGGAAATGACCCTTCTTCTGGCCAAGGCGTACTCAGACCCTTGGTTAACGCAGCCCATGCTTTGCCCGGTTGCAAAGCGGCATACCCATGTTCTCTTTTCATATAAAATGCCGGGGTGTTCTTTAAAGGTTCTCCCTCTTTTCCTACCTTATTACCCATTGTCCTTCCTTCCTTGGGCTAATCCCTCCTGGTAGTTCTGAGATCGGGTCGCCGCCCGATTTTCACCACCCCTTTATCTTAACTCAGTACCCAAGCTGGGGTATTCCTAAAAGGGGTTGCCCCTTCTGTTCCTAGCTTAACTTATCCTTATAAATTCCCACACCAGGATATGCTTTGTACCTATTACTTATCTTATCCACCCACACCGGGGTCTAGCCTAATTCCCACGCCGGGGTATACCTGAGGGGTTATCCCTCCTTAACCTCGGGCGCCCTCTATAACTGATTCGTTAACCCACTGGCGCTCTGCTTAAATTTGGTTCGGAATACACGCTCAGGTACAGTCGACAGAGGCCCCCACATCCAAAAGAAGGGAAGAGGCCTTCCAATTTAGGTGTGCAAAAATTGCTTACCTCTCAGCCCAATTGTTGCCGGCCGGCCTGGCCTGCCCCTGACCTGCGGAGTGAGGAGCCACCTCGAACCTGCACGCTGGATGTATCCCACTCCTGACACCAATTCTTTTGAGCTTCACTTTAAGGAAAGGAGAAAAGGACAAAGTTAGAGCGACAATGGTTTAATGATATCAATTATGAAACACAATTGTGGAGCGAGGCTCAGCAGGGAGAGCTCTACACAGAGCAGATCACCACCAAGACACTCACTGGCAAATCCAGTAAATGAGCATTTCTTATATAGCCAAAAAATCAGAAAAAAAATCTCCGCTGAAGACAAAGGAATAAATGGGCTCTAGAGACCCCCACCATGGTCCCTTCCGGCAGAGGGCCAAACCCATAATACAAAGATGTGGGAATAAGATAGGTTTGACCTTCTCAGGCCCTCATTGAAACAAACCAAACTTGGGCAAGGCTACACCCAGCGGGCACACGACGTTGTTTCAACGTCGAATAACAGTCGGAATGAGGTCACGACGTCAGACAACCAAAACCGAACCTGAGACCAACGTCGTTTTGTCAACATTAATACCTACATCAAAACCCGACAGTCATTCAACGTTGTTTCACCGTTGGCAACTTGGCTTGATTTTTTAATCGAATAAATGACATTGTTTCAATGTTGGTTGTTCGACCCTACATCGACGTTGAAAGTGTGACATTGTATCAACGTTTATTCGACGTTGTTTCGACGTTGTTAGGATAGCCAATTATATGTAGTAATTTGGTAGTTTTAAAATGCTTTGATTTGATTTTGTTTTGTTTTATTATTTTCTACCTATGTGGATGTACTACTATGTGTTTTATCCAATAAACTATTCTGATTCTGATAAACAATTTCGTGGCACCGCGTGACGTGGCGTGACGTATCTGGGCCAGGTACAGCCTCGTTTTAGTTTGAAGAAGACACTGCCATCTTGGAAAAAAACGGAAACAAAGGAGACAAACTCGTCTAGAAAATCGACAATATGATTGGGTAAGAAAGGGAGCAGCGAAAGCATGGTGACGCATGCCGTAGAAAATAACCTGAAATACGCCCCGGACAGGAGGGGAGGTGGTGGCAGAGAGAAGACAGAAGAGAACTGAAATTCAAATACATTTGTACAGCAGTGGATAATAAAAGTGTTAATTACCACTTGATCCTACTTTGTCACGTTATGATTTTGCATAAATTACAGAGTTCTGAGGTGAAATAATGTTGAAATGAGGTTGAAAACCGACGTTGATTCCATGTTGATTCAATGTTGAAAACTAACGTTGATATCCAGTCTAAACCTGACGTTGGATCAACGTTGGAAACCAACGTTGTATCAATGTTGGAAAAACGACGTTTATTCAACATTGGAAAAATGACGTTGATCCAATTTGCAAATCCAACTCGTTTTCAACCTCGGGTCCACGTCGAATCTTGACGTTCATTCAACGTGGATCCAATGTCTGTGTGCCTACTGGGCAGGAAGCATTCTCACAATAGAGTATAGTTGTTTACTTGGCACTAAAGCATTAATCAGTGGGTTAAATGATTGAGTATATAAAATCAAAGGATATATTATGAGATCCTTCCCAGTAGGCACACAGACATTGGATCCACGTTGAATGAACGTCAAGATTCGACGTGGACCCGAGGTTGAAAACGAGTTGGATTTGCAAATTGGATCAACGTCATTTTTCCAATGTTGAATAAACGTCGTTTTTCCAACATTGATACAACGTTGGTTTCCAACGTTGATCCAACGTCAGGTTTAGACTGGATATCAACGTTAGTTTTCAACATTGAATCAACATGGAATAAACGTCGGTTTTCAACCGCATTTCAACATTATTTCACCTCAGAACTCTGTAATTTATGCAAAATCATAACGTGACAAAGTAGGATCAAGTGGTAATTAACACTTTTATTATCCACTGCTGTACAAATGTATTTGAATTTCAGTTCTCTTCTGTCTTCTCTCTGCCACCACCTCCCCTCCTGTCCGGGGCGTATTTCAGGTTATTTCCTACGACATGCGTCACCATGCTTTCGCTGCTCCCTTTCTTACCCAATGATATTGTCGATTTTCTAGACGAGTTTGTCTCCTTTGTTTCCGTTTTTTTCCAAGATGGCAGCGTCTTCTTCAAACTAAAACGAGGCTGTACCTGGCCCAGATACGTCACGCCACGTCACGCGGTGCCACGAAGTTGTTTATCAGAATCAGAATTAGTTTATTGGATAAAACACATTGTAGTACATCCACATAGGTAGAAAATAATAAAACAAAACAAAATCAAATCAAAGCATATTAAAACTACCAAATTACTACATACAATTGGCTATCCTAACAACGTCAAAACAACGTCGAATAAACGTTGATACAATGTCACACTTTCAACGTCGATGTAGGGTCGAACAACCAACATTGAAACAATGTCATTTATTCGATTAAAAAATCAAGCCAAGTTGCCAACGGTGAAACAACGTTGAATGACTGTCGGTTTTGATGTAGGTATTAATGTTGACAAAACGACGTTGGTCTCAGGTTCGGTTTTGGTTGTCCGACGTCGCGACCTCATTCCAACCGTTATTCGACGTTGAAACAACGTCGTGTGCCCACTGGGTTTCTATTCAAGAGTAACAATACCCTTTAACTTGCAGGCAACAAGAATTATATGGTGAATCATCCACTTTTGTAAAGGAAACAACTTGTCAACATCTTTTCCCTGCACGTCGACTGGGGGTTCTTCTCTCAATCTGGCACAAGTTTAAAGAGATCTCCAAGGCCGGTTCTCCAAGCGCCGTGAACAACATGTTTTTCAGCTGCCAAATCCAGCTGTGTGAAAAGTAAACCACAGTAAAGTCACATTTATATATATATTTTCAAATGTTCTGATCCACATGGTGCATGGGGTTTAAACCCCGACCGACATATATATATATATATATATACAGACGGCATTTAATATGGATATTTTTTTTTTCTTGACGGGTTTACTTTCTGAACTCAGTATATCAATCTGGTGCGTTTCTTTTACCCTTCGGTGATGTCTTTGTTGAAAGAACCATGTCACTGATTGTCTTTCGCAGCAAGAAGTCAACAACAGGATTATATCACAGGTGGCGGGACAAAATGTAAGGACAGGTACATTTGACGATTGGCCTCACAATCGGGTATATAAGAGTTGTTGCGTTCTGTATTCGTGGAAAATAACTGCTGCATATCTACAAAAGTTATTGCCCCTTCCTCTGGAGATGGTCCGTCAACTTGACAATGCTGTTTGTCATGGAGTGGTGGCTTTACGAAATTCTGGCATGAAACAGCGTGAAATTGCTTGGCAGTATGGCATCACTCAAGGTCAAGTGTCAAAGATCCTGAAACAAAATGCTCAGAGGGGTGTCCCTACTCCAATACCGAGGCCAGGACGTCCACGCAGAACCACAAGGAGAGATGATCGCCAGCTGCACCGGTTAGTCTGCAATGGCTGTACCAAGTCAGCTAATCGGCTTAGGGCTGAGTGGCAGCAACTGACAAATGTGCCTGTATCCAGAAGGCTAGTCAACCAGCGACTGGTTCAAGCAGGCTATCGTGCCAGGCGTCCTCTGAGAAAGCCACGCCTGACCAGACAACACAGCCAGCGCTGATTGCAGTGGGCCAGAGAGCACCATCAATGGCAGCCAGGACACTGGAATCGCGTGACCTTCAATGACGAGTCTAGATTTCTGGTCGATCGTCACGATGGCCGCGTCCAAGTGCGCAGACAAGTGCATGAAGCCCACAACGAAGATTGTATAGTGCCAAGAGTCCAAGCTGGAGGTGGTGGGGTGACCGTTTGGGCTGCTTTTCATGCAGGGGGCAAAACTGACCTGGTTGTTCTGAATGGAAACCTGAACCAGTTCAAGTACAGGGTCATTCTGGAAGAAACATTGCTTCCATTTGCTCGTGCAGCCTTTCGAGGAAACTTTGTCTTCCAAGATGACAATGCACGGCCTCATCGTGCTCGCATGATCCAACACTTTCTTGCTGACCGTGGTGTAGAGCATATGGAGTGGCCTGTCATGTCCCCAGATATGAATCCCATAGAGAACTTGTGGGCAGAATTAACGCATCAAATTGACAACTTGGACCAGCAGCCTACCTCTGTGCATGAATTGCAGCAGACTATTGTCACTGCATGGCAAGCGATTCCTGTCCAAACCTTGGCAAATCTCGTGAACAGCATGCCTCGACATGTACATGCTCTCCTGAAAGCTTGTGGGGGTTACACGAAGTACTGAACTGTAATTTTACTGTCCATAATCCCAGTCATAATTTAGCTTTTGTTTTTGTTGAAAAATAATTTGGCTAATGTGCAAAATAAAGAGATACTTCTGGAAAACGTACAGAAGTTTAACACAGTACTGTCTGTGAATTGAGTTCGATATCAGTTTACATCACTTTCAAGGATCAATTTATTTGCTTCGAAATGTCAAATGTGTTTTTTGTTTCTTTTAAAGGTCACCTTAACAAAATCTAGAATAATTTCAGCATAATTCCAATGAACTTTTGGTTCTAAGTCATCTTGAAAAGTAAGTTCACCCCCACATGTATATATATATATATATATGTATATATATGTATTGTTATGAATTTTGGGGTGGAGTGATATATAGATCAGGTAGATCTGTGTCGGTATCATGCTCCGACTGTCGTGAAGAAGAAGAAACATTTTGATGTACCTAAGTGGAGGACCTGTTATCCCGGTTGTCGGAATAAGTTTGTATATTTGTGGTCATACAAGGATGGCCTTGTGTTAACTAGAGTAGGGATTATGTTAATTCCCCTGTTCGTGAGACCTTGTGATTATCCTTTATCCCATATGGCACTACACCGATAGACACGAGACAGGCCCATTAGCACACACGTACAAATTAAATTTCCCCCCACAATAAAACTCACCGGAAGTGCAGGCAGGAAGCGCCACCCATTGCGCCAACATGGCGATAAAACATTGTTCAGGCCGGCTGAGGCCATATCCACCTCGCAATGGATTAGTCGAGAGGTTGATGGGGAGATCACACCAATGGGTGGGAGTTGACCAATGAAAGGCCAGAGTAAGAAAGGACTCGCTATTGGGCCAGGTGTCGACCAACGGGAAGGCCAGGGTATGGAGGGACTCGTGATTGGTCAAGGCAGGGGCAAGAAGCTGGCCACTGATTGGTGGAGAGGACAGCTGACGTCACAAGACGGCCAATAAAGTAACTGGCTGGTCGGCCTTTTCTCTTCTTGTTTTGGATCCCTTTGTGCCTGGACCTTTTCCCTCTGCTGCCTCTTGGATTCCTATGCCCTCGACCTATTGCTCCTTTTGCCCACCTCTGCCCTCGACTCTTGCTTCTGGTGCCTGCGTGCGAGTGTGTGCTGGCAAAAGTATGAGTGCTGCGGCGTGATACGGACCGTGCAGCGAGGCCCGTTTTCACGCCAATGTCGGGCGGCCTTCTTCCCGCCAAGCACGGAGCGGCGTCTGGACTGCGCAAAAAAGGAATGGACAAGCCGACGGACTTCGGGTGGTTGAGCTAAGCCCACACACACACACACACACACACACACACACACACACACACACACACACACACACACAGACACACACACACGCACACACACGCATACACACACATACACACACGCACACACACGCACACACACGCACACACACACACACACACATGCATGCACGCACACCCAGCCACACACACACACACACACACACACACACACACACACACACACACACACACACACACAACTTCAACCACCATCTGAGTGAATGTTAGCTCTCAACCTGTCTGTAAGACACCAAGAAAGCATTTTGCAGTCACACCCAAGTTTCACATGGTCTGACCTTCACAGAAACACTGGAACAACTGTCTCTGCAAAAAAATCTCATCCTGACCTGCTCCTTTATGCAAGTGATTTGTGTTTAACTGATCCAAATGCATTTAACACACACCTGCACTTGGCTCCTTTAACACCACACACATCATAGCAATTTGTACAATCTTATCCAACGATTCTGATCCACCCATGTTCCTTCCACACCATTCAAGACACGCACACAGCCACACACACAGTCACTTGAGCTCTGACAGATAATCCAATATACAACTCCATACCCATTTACAAGTACATTTCCCAATGAAATTTTATGGATACCAAACACAGGGAAATCACAAATCAACAGTTACACAAACTTTCCCTTTAACAATGCAACACAACCACACGAACAATGCAACAATGCAATTAACAACGATTCCAGAGCCTGCTGGAAGTCAGCAAAAGAAAAAGACCACACCCAGGTCACCACCGTACCCTACGCACGCCGGCGAGGGCTACAACAAAAAGAACCAGACGAACTACCAATGTACGCCAACATTTGGCTAACCTGCCTGAATACCACCGGACAATGGTTAGCACAGACCTCCAAGCCATTTTACTGAATACCTCTGTGTGTCCCACTTTGCCAGACCTCCAAGGTAGAGGGCATTTTGCTTTGATCAGTTGCCAGGAATCCGAACCTTAATTCAACTTCATCTAACCACAATACCAACCACAGTAAATCAAACATACAGCTGCAATTCCAATCTGTGGTAATTTTGTTAAACATAACCAAACATAACCAAACATAAAACATAACCAAACACAAATGCAAATGCAAATAACAAGTAATAACAACCCTAATTAACATAACACACAGGCATTAAAATCTCCAAGTTATTTGGATACGTTATCAGGTAGCCAGAAAAGAGAAGAGAGCACAGTACGTGAGAGGTGAAGACCATAAAAAAGGTTATCCCTTACCTTTATCTATTGGCACATGCTCTCAGTGTTCACCTCCACATACTGTCTTACCCCCTCCCCATACCCCAAGGGTTAGTATCCTATCACGGTCGCCATTTAATTGTGGTGGAATTTAAATAATTAAATAAATTGAATGTTAAAAAATCCAAAATCCCCACCAATCAGAAGATTTTTTTACAGAGTTTACTACGCGGAGGATTTCACCTGGCACAGTAGAGATATACATCAAAGAAAACGTCATAAAGACATACCAAATACACCAGCACACACAGTATCAGTATCAGCATACAGTATCGACAGCCAAGTGAAATCCTAAGTCCTGTAGTCAAAGCAAGTCCCTTTATACTGGCTGGAAACAAAATAAATAAAAATTTGGAGGGGCAAGTAGTGGGAGGAGCAAAGATGGAATTGGTCGAATATGGAGTGAGGGTGGGGAAAGAGCAGTGTGATTGGTTGAGTGAAGTATGGAGTGGGAGGGATGCAATGATCGAGGGATGCAGTGTGGTTGGTCGAATGTGGAGTGAGTGGGGAGGTGAAGGGAGCGAGATTGGGGGCCGAGAGAAAAAGATAAGACCTGCATATGTGTTTTTTTAATGAGGCACATCTGTTTCTCCATTGTCCACATCAGACTATGCCGAGCCCGAACTCTTTAATTGTGTTTGAAGACTTGAGGGCCAGAGGAATGTCAAGCTTCATTTCTCAATGTAAAGCATTTCCTCAAAACTTTATTTGTACACCTCGCAAGAAATAAGTGGATCCATCTTTACTCATTATTTGCTCATTACTTTAGAACTACCTGTATGAGTTTTGCAAGCACATGTCCACAATTCATTCATCTTTTAACATTATTGTTCACAGGATTTGAGCATTTTGCTAGTTAAACAGTAAGGGTTGTCATATTATATTGCAAATTCACACATACAGTAACAAGATAACTTAATAAGTAGTGATACAACTTACAATCAACCAAGATTCATGTTCAAACTTCAAACTTGCATACCATTAAATTATAAAGACCTTATTTAATTTATTACTGCATCAGTTACAGGTATTTATTACCCAATTGTCATATAAGAGTTGTCTATACTAGGGCATGCCCGTACTATATATATGCCCGTACTATATATCTATCTAAAATTATATCCCCCCCCTCTATTTACATGAAATGGTTTGGTCCATTCGCAACGCCAAAGCGAACGGCGAACGGCTTGCGAGTACAGTGACAATCCCCCCCCTCTATTTACATGAATGGTTTGGTCCATTCGCAACGACCACAGAACCCCCCCCTCTATTTACATGAAATGGTTCGGTCCAAAGCGAACGGCTTCCGGAGTTTGGTAAAGAAATCGCCATCGCGTACACAAACGCGCAGGAAAGCGAATGAATCGCAAATTCGTTTTTATTAGTTTTAAAACATCGTTTAACGCCAACATAGCGCCAACATAGTTTGCAAACGTGAAATAAATGAATACGCTCTCAAATGTGCCATCCGAGGCAGAGTGTGTCCGCCACGTTCGGCACACGCGCTAGTTCGCTGCTCTCTGATTGGTTGAATCGTTTTTTGGACATCGCTCGGTAAGTAATTGTCCGATTAATATGAAACCTTGAAAAGGCACATCCTCGGGTCCCCAGCAATATACCTGGCAAGTTTCAAGTATATCGGACCCGTGGTTGTCGAGAAACAGCGGTCACAGACAAACACACAGACAGACACACACACACACAGAGATTACTGGAATTATAGATAGATGATATATGGCTTAGTGTGGAAGTATATTTCAATTATAATTGGCTATTTACTAAAAAATACGAGTACAGCAAGAAATTTAAACTATTTGCCGTGATATATACATATACAGTCACGTGAAAAAGTAAATACACCCCATGTAAAGTTTTGACTTTTTCAACATATTTCAACATACAGCTATTTGATCTTCATTTCAACAATAATGAAAGATAAAGGTAATATAATACAACAAATATCATGAAACATTTACATTTTGTAGTCCATTGTATAATTTAAATAAACATTAATGCAAATTTCGCATGTGGAAAAAGTAAGTACACCCCTACATTTATCACCACTTCAAATACCTAAAATTCGAATCAGGTGCACCAGCGCAGCTGCAAATGATTAGACCATCGTTAGAGAGGATCTTGGAGGAACCTCTCTTATTTCAACCTCAGACATTTAGTTTGGTTTGCTCTTTGTTGTTTAAGTGTGCAGCGTCACCATGCCTAGATCAAAAGAGCTCTCTGGGCCTTCAGAAAGAAGGTTATAGATGCCTACGAGTCTGGGAAGGGATTTAAAAAGATCTCCAAACAATTTGAAATCAATCATTCGACTGTTCGGAAGATCATCTACAAGTAGAGAAGATTCCAAGCAACTGCCAACTTGTTCAGGCCAAGCCGCCCCAGCAAGTTCAGCCCGAGAGCAGGCTGGAAGATGCTGAAAGAAGTCTCGAAGAACCCCAGAATGTCATCACGGGTCCTACAGGTAGCTCTTGCCACTGTTTATGTCAAAGTGCACGAGTCTACCATTAGAAAGAGGCTGCACAAATTTGATCTACATGGGAGGTGTGCCAGGAGGAAACCTTTGCTGTCCAGAAAGAACATCTGGGCAAGACTAAAGTTTGCCAATGAACACCTATGCAAAGACCAGCACTTCTGGAACAATGTGCTCTGGACAGATTAGTCAAAGGTAGAGCTATTTGGCCACAGTACCAGAAGACATGTTTGGCGAAAACCAAAGACAGCATTTGATCACAAGAACCTGATACCAACTTTAAAGCATGGTGGTGGAAATATTATGGTTTGGGGCAGCTTTGCTGCATCAGGGCCTGGGCAGGTCACCATCATAGAATCCACTATGAATTCTTCATTGTACCAGAGGGTGCTTGAGGATAATGTGAGGCCATCTCTCGGAAAGTTGAAGCTCAACCGAAGGTGGACCTTGCAACATGACAATGACCCTAAACATACCAGTAAATCCACCAAGGAATGGCTGAAAAGAAAGAAATGGAGGGTTCTGGAATGGCCAAGTCAAAGCCCGGATCTAAATCCCATCGAGATGTGGGGGGATTTGAAACGAGCTGTGCATGCAAGAAATCCCTCAAACATCACACAGCTGAAAGAATTCTGCATGGAGGAGTGGGCAAAAATTTCTCACAGTCAATGTCAGAGACTGGTGGACAGTTATAAGAAACGCCTACTTGAGGTTGTTTCTGCCAAAGGGGGCAATACCACCTATTCGGGCCAAGGGTGTACTTACTTTTCCACATGCGAAATTTGCATTTATGATTATTTAATTTGTACAATTGACTACAAAATGTAAATGTTTCATGATATTTTATATATTATATCACCTTTATCTATCAATATTGTTGAAATGAAGATCAAATAGCTGTATGTTGAAATATGTTGAAAAAGTCAAAACTTTACATGGGGTGTACTTACTTTTTCACGTGACTGTATGTTGTTGCGGTTTTGTAATAAAGGTTAATTTCCCCTCCTCATTAGTTACACTACAACATGTATCCTCGATTAAGTTCAGTTATTTCTTCGTAAATGTAAGCATAGTCCTTTCCTGTGTTCGTTTTGTGTTGAGTAGGATAAGGAAAATTAGGTGTCCTTATGGTGCTTTGGGGTGGTATTGGCGCCGAAATACCACGCGGAAGGCCTGAACAAGTCGACCACGGCCGAAGGAAGGCGGAGGAGGATCCATCGGTAAGCGCGATACGACAATCAGGGCTCGAGGGGAGTTACTTACCACTACGGCAAAAGGCGGGGTTTGGAACATTCGAGTCGGGCTAGGGCGGGGCCATGTAACCCTGTGCCCCGAGCCCCCCGCCTCAGATCCCAGATGAGTTGGAGTGCAGTTGGAGTTCGGAGTTGAGAACGTGCGTGAGATTGCGCTGTATCGAGTCATATCATATGAACTGAATTACCACGTTGTACACGAACTTGCCCTGCTCCCCGCGCTCTGCACAATATTAATCGCGCTGTAAAAGACGACCAGCGCTGGGCCACAGACGCACGATTTTCCTCCTGCCTGCCTTTGCCTGATATGCGCCGCAAGGATTTTCCCTCCTGCCTGCCTTTGCCGGGTTACGTGCTGTGACCACCAGAGGGCCACGCCAGGTGAGCTGTTCCCGGAGCGACCGAAGCAGGCGGGTTTGGTGCGCGAACATTCTTCCTCCATCTCCCCGTGTGTGTAAGTGGGCCCATTGTCTGGGCCTAAGTGTAAGATTGCTTTAGTTCTGCCCTGTGTCCCTGTCCTTCTACCAATCATTGTAACTATTGTAAATAAATCCTGTTATTCCTTCTGATTCGACCGTTTTTGTCTTTTCCCTCATTGGTCTCGCATGATACGAATTAGATCGCTCCAATCGGGTTCTATAGAAAGATAACAGCACGGGTCACGTG
Source organism: Myxine glutinosa (assembly GCF_964187855.1). Taxonomy (NCBI): domain Eukaryota; kingdom Metazoa; phylum Chordata; class Myxini; order Myxiniformes; family Myxinidae; genus Myxine; species Myxine glutinosa. Next base: position 128,881,815 of record NC_136263.1, read on the forward strand.
GTATGCAATCCGCTCGGGTGTACTCAATCACGCGTGGTTCGTGCGAGACTCGATCCACGCTTCCGCTGTGGCGTGGGTACTCAAGGTACATGTGAAATTGTCCCGAAACCCTTTTCCATGTCTGCCCGGAAGTGGCGACTCAGTCTCGCAGTTTCGAAGACCCAAGGAGAAAAAGGGGCTTAATCTCCCCTTCGTAACGGGAACGGGCTTCGAAAAACAGCAACAATATATATATATATATATATATATATATATATATATATATATATATATGTGTGTGTGTGTGTGTATATATGTGTGTGTGTGTATATATGTGTGTTGTAAAAACCAGAGTTACAACATTGTCTCAGATTGTGAGTTTAATTCTGAATCGATCTCTAGCAATACCTGTAAGAAAACCAACAAGCAACATATCAATATTCAGAATTCATAGGAATCAGTAATGGATTTGCAAACTAGCACAAGCAAGCCTGGAACAAAGGAATGATATGCACCATCTAATTATGCACAACATTATACACAATAAATGAAACAGTAAACAGTAATAAACATCCCCACCCCAGCACCAAGGCATTATCGCACTATCAACTTCCGTAAGCTAAACGCTCTTTCACCTGCCTCATTCTCATCGACCCTCTCTGAAAAAATGTCCACTTCTCCCTTCGTTGACCTACACACCCCTTCTGACCTCACTGACTACTACAACCACACTCTCTCCTCCTGCCTTGACCAACTTGCGCCTATAAAAACCAAAACAGTTTCTTTCACCCATTCTGCTCCCTGGTTTACCCCTGAACTCCACCTGATGAAAACTCGTGCTCGCCAACTTGAAAGACTCCGCAATAAAACAGGTCTCACAGTTCACTCCCAGGCCTACAAGGACCACATACAACACTATAAAGATGCCCTCTCCCGCGCCCGCTCCGCCTACTACTCTCAAATTATCCACTCTGGCTCCGGAAACCCAAAAGCACTCTTCTCTACAATAAACAAACTCCTCAGCCCCCTGAACACCACCACCCAGTCATTCACAATAGACAACTGCATCTCCTTCCTTTCATTCTTCCAACGCAAAATTGAAAACATCTACAACAGCTTGACCACCGCCGCACCCGCTCCCCCTCAAACCACCTGTCCCCCCTTATCCTGCCATCCCCTGTCTCAATTCTCCCCAGTCTCCCCTACTGACCTCTCTGAACTCCTCATCGGAATGAAAACTGCCACCTGCACTCTTGACCCCATCCCCTCCAGCTTTGTCAAGGCCTCCCTTCCTGCTGTCTCTCCACTTATCATTGCAACAATAAACTCCTCCCTGTCTACAGGCATCGTCCCACCATCCCTCAAAATTGCTGCTGTTACCCCCATTCTGAAAAAACCTGGCCTAAACCCTGACACCCTAAATAACTTCAGACCCATCTCCAACCTACCCTTTCTGTCAAAGGTTTTGGAACGCGCTGTAGCCACTCAACTCAAACATCACCTCTCTGCCAATAACCTGTATGAAACACTCCAATCCGGATTCCGCTCCAACCACAGTACTGAAACTGCTCTCCTCAAAATCACCAACGACCTTCTCCTCTCCTCTGACGCTGGCAACCTCAACATTCTCATCCTCCTCGACCTCAGCGCCGCCTTTGACACCATCGATCAAACCATCCTCCTCACCCGACTTGAAACCACCTTTAACATTACCGGCACTGCCCTCTCTTGGATTAAATCATACCTCTCTGACAGACGTCAGTTCATCTCCATCAATAACTGCAAATCCCCCACTGCTCCCCTCCCCCAAGGTGTCCCCCAAGGTTCAGTTCTTGGCCCCATCCTCTTCATCCTTTACCTGTCCCCCCTCGGTCACTTAATCCGCCGTCATGGTCTCCAATTCCACTGCTTCGCCGATGACATCCAGCTTTTCATCTCCACCAAGTCCATCTCCACCGCCACCCACTCTATCCTGACAAACTGCATCACTGAAATAAAATCCTGGCTTCAAATCATCTTCCTCAAACTTAACTGTGATAAATCTGAAATAATCATCATTGGCCCAAAAACGCTCACCAAGTCCACCCATAACTTTGCCCTCAACATCGACGGTTTCCCAGTATCCACCTCCCCTCACATCCGGAATCTTGGCATCATCTTTGACCAAACCCTCTCCTTCGACAAATACACTAAACAGATCACAAAGACAGCCTTCTTTCACCTGAAAAACATCGCCCGTCTCCGTCCATCCCTCTCCTCCGTGGCTGCAGAAACCCTCATCCACGCCTTCATCACTTCCCGTCTGGACTACTGCAATAGCCTCCTTTATGGTTCACCCTCAACAATCACCAATAAACTTCAATACATTCAGAACTCCGCTGCCCGTCTACTCACCCATTCCCGGACCCGTGACCACATCACCCCCGTCCTTTACAAGCTTCACTGGCTCCCCATCTCCCAGAGAATCCAGTACAAAATCCTCCTCTTGACCTACAAAGCCCTCCATAACCTGGCCCCATCCTACCTGACTGACCTCCTCTCCAGACACACTCCCACCCGCAACCTCCGCTCTGCTGGTACCAACCTCCTGACCCCCCCCCCCCATCCGGACCAAATTTAGATCCTGGGGGGACAGGGCCTTCTCCATCGCTGCTCCCACCCTCTGGAACTCGCTACCTCACACAATCAGAGACTCCTCCTCACTCACCACATTCAAAACATCACTCAAGACCCACCTGTTCAACACTGCATTCAACATTTAACCCACAGCATCTAACCCCTGACTATCTCCTCTCCTTCTCCCTCCTTTGTGCTTTGAATATTTCCCTATTGATTCTTCTTTTTTTGCAATTGTCTTTATGTTTTGCTATGCATGATGTTTTGCACTCTGTCAAAGCGTCTTTGGGCTTCCTGAAAAGCGCTATATAAAATAAATGCATTATTATTATTATTATTATTAATGATCGTAGCGCTGTCTGTCTGGGTTCTTATAACTGCAGCGCAGTGGACAGAAGCCGCAAGACACCTGGGTTCAAACTTAGGCACAATTTCACGACATTCTCCCCGGCGTTAAAACTACACTACCCCTAGTGGTGGAAACCAAGCTAGCAAGTTATAGCAGCATAGAAACATCAGTTAGCAGCAGTCCATGTCAGTCCCAGCCATAGCGATTGGGGCAGCGAATTTCTCTTCCGGCGCGCCTCCGTTAGGCATCAGGAGCTTCAACCACGAGGCCAAATTCCCCCGCGTCGGAATAACCGCCTAACTCGGGTGACGGTGGTGGCTCCACAAGGCCATCCGGATCGGGTGCGTGCGGTGGTGGGGTTGACAGTGGATTCCCCATCGATGGATTAACCGGGCCGAGGTCCGGCCCAACAGCATCCCCGCATGGGGAAAGATGACGCACCGAGACTGTAGACTCACGTCCATTTGGCAGCATCATTCGAGCATGCTCGGGGTTGGTTTGGAGGATATGAAACTTGTCAACAAGTGGGTCATATTTACTTGAACGAACCGCGCGTATGAGGAAAGCCAGTCCGGGCTCAGCAAGCCAGCCCGGCAAAGGACGGATACCTCCAGAATGACGCGAGTAACGAAACATACGGTCGTGGGGAGTTTGATTAGCGGCGGTGCACAATAAAGTTCTGATCGAGCTTAGCGCTCCGAGTAGAAGGCAAATGTTGTTCCTGGACCACCCCTATTTCTTCATGCACTTACATGTAAATTTTTCCCTTACCCTCATATTCCTTCGTTTTCTCTTATCACCTCTATTCCTACCCTTTTGGTCTTAAATGACCTTTTAACCTTTTGGTTAAACTTTTTTTATCATACCCGTATTGTCATAGCAAAGAAATATCTTCTTTTAAATTCTCTACCAAAACTTTATCTTTTGGCTTAAATAAAAGATAATAATAACCTTCTTTACTCCAACCAACATTTAACTATTCATAAACTTAAACAACGATCCTACAAATATTTGTTTATGCGTAGGAAATAATTTAATTCTCTTACAACTCTCATCACCATCTAATAAATTAAGAAAGTATATGTTTGAGTTTGGTTCTTTATCAAGATATTTTAACTGAGCTAAGATAAAATGGTAAACCTCCCTCAATGTTCTTGTTTGAGTGCCTCCAGTGCCACACACCATTTTTAAATTAAAGTATATATTTTCCTGACAACCATCAAAGTTTTCCGTCCACTCAAAAATTAATAGTTTTCCGTCCATCTTTTTCACCCAACTCACCGGTATTTAAATTAATTCTCTTATTTGTTTTGTGAACTTTTTTACCAGTTGCCTTTTCAATAAGTCTTATTTGATATTTTTCACATTCATTATGTTTTCCATTTATATACCAAGGTTGATTACACCTCCACTCTTTAGTCTGGTTGATACTTGTTTCTATCATTTATATAATAGTAAAAAAGACAGGGATGCACATAAATACATTAACCATACTCAAACCTTTTCTCATTAATCCCCTCACTTTTGAGAAAGGACATGTTGTCTAACTTGGATCCCTTCCCAGAATTTTTTCATTGTTTTGTTTCCTGCACATACACGCCCTTAGTTCTCCGAAAAACTGACAGGCAGTTTCAATTCCCTAAACACATTATAAAAGCCGTCTTTGTTCAATTTTGAACATTGCGATTCGACGAAGATGAGCGTCAACTTGTCCGGTCTTTCCTCTGATGAAGAATATATCAACTCACCAGGATATTGGTAAGTTTCATTTGGTATGAAACTGTTAATGAGAGCTTTGTATGTGAATAATTATATAACTAATTATTTATCTTTCTCTTTATTACAGCAATTCAGGTATTGCAAGTGACCTTCATAAGGTCCTGGCAGAGTTTCACGAAATGAATACCAGTTTGAACAACCTCCCTCTGAGATGGAGGTCTCTGAATGAATTCAATGTTCACCATTCTTAGAAGAATCATGTGGAAGGTATGATACAAAATAAAATACGTTGATGTTAAATGACGCTGCCTTAGAATGTGTGTGTGTGTGTGTGATGTTTTGTCTGACTTATTTCAGCGCAGTAATTTCTTTTTATTTTTGTCTGCAGTATTAACCTCGAACAAAACACAGACGAGATGTTGCCTCTTGTTCGAAACCACAATCATAGTCTACCCCTGGTAATTCATTATTCATCTCTCTGACTGGCACCAATAACCGGGAGCTGACATTTATTTATTTATTGACAATACTATGTATCTTTTAATCATTCCTCCTAATGTTTTTTCTTTCTTTTTTTTTAAACAGAATATAACACCTCAAACAAACCCTTCATTAACAGAGATGAGAGTTGAGATCGATGACCACAACCACGACCACGACCTCGATGATCATAATTTTGATTGGGATTATTATGAGATCCTGAAGAGTGGTTATTTACTTCCAACCTGTGACACCCTAAATTTTCAACTCAACGACCTTGACACAAAGCTCGATTTTTTGGAGGTATGGTTTATTTATTATATATCCTCATCCATTTACCTTCTCCTTGCTTCACCCTATATTAATATTTTCTTTCCCCTCTTGTCTTAAACAAAAAGAGATTCAAAACCTAAAGACATCTGGTGCCTTTGACTTGTGCTGGGAAGAAACTGATGGCTTGTGCTGGGAAGAAACTGAATATATACCTCAAGAAAAACGTTTTAATAATATAAAGATTTTTATGTTTTCAATATTATATGATTATATTTGCTTTGCCTACAATTATTTAATTCTTCATTACAAAAAGAGAATAAGGGAAAAAAGAAGGGGGAAGTGTGCCCCCGCCAATGACCCTTCACCCCCCTCATCTCACCCCTCCCCTCCCCTTGTGTGTGTGGGGAAGGTGGGGGTGGGATGAGGGGGGTGGAGGGTCAAGGGTGGGGGCACACAGGGGGGTGGGGGATGATGGGTGTGGTCTGTGTGGGTGTGGTCTGTGTGGGCGTGGTCTGTGTGGGTGTGGTCTGTGTGGGTGTGGTCTGTGTGGGCGTGGTCGGTGTGGGCGTGGTCGGTGTGGGCGTGGTCGGTGTGGGCGTGGCCTGTGTGGGCGTGGCCTGTGTGGGCGTGGTCTATGTGGGCATGGCTTATGAATTTTTTTTTTTTTATTACTACTAATTAAATTAACTAATCTGGGTGGGGTGGATGAAGTATGGATGGTTATTGTTTAATTGCATATCAGCTTTGTTTTTTGTAATTCCTGTGAATAAAATGATCCTAATATTTCTTCTCCATTTAAATCATATAATTTGTAGGTCCAAGGGACTGTATCCATTACATCAACGATTTTAAATAATTCATTAGTCCATTTTTTTGTATAACCTTTCTCAAAATGGCTTTTCCATTTGTATATTCTTGCAATATCACCAACTTTGAACTTGGGTTTTCTCAAATTAATCTCCTTTTCATATTCTAATTTTGTAAATGATTCTGACGGTTTTGATTTTGTTGATGAATGAACTGTATTATTGTAATTATCTACAATATTCTGAATTAAAGACATCCACTGTTGAGAACCGAGTTGTGTGAATTTTTTATATAATCTCTCTTTCAAAGTGCGATTAAAACACTCAATAACAACTGCCTTTCCTTCATGAAAGGTGCTGTATAATTTAATACCCTCCCCCTTAAGAAATTTCATAAATATTTTGTTATAGAAATCTGTTCCCTCGTCAGTCCATAATTTCTTTGGTTTTCTTTTACTTTTACTAAATATTCCACTGAAAGCTAACATAAGAGTATTACCCCTTTGGTTTTTCAAAGGAACAACCCAAGCATATCTACCCCTCAAATCAATAACGGTTAAAGCATACCTGTATCCCTATCATTATTCAATTCAATTAAATCAGCGGACCAGATGTGGTTGGTGTCTTTAGAATAAACTTTCCTTCTTTTAAACTTTGTGATTATAGGTTTATGCAATTCATCAGCCAAAAGCTCCTCAGTCTTGTTGACATCATTATAGCCTAATAGTTTTTTGAGGGTGAATAACCAAGACCAAGTTTCAATTTAGCACTTATCATTTCTTTCACAATAAACCTATCAACTTTCTCTCTCAACGTAGGATTTTGTATCAAAGACAAATTATACAACATTTATCTGTGTGCTTCATGTTTTTCATCCAATGTAGTGGTATTCCCATAAGGAATATCATGCTTCATACACACTTCATCAACCCTATTTATAGGTTTAGACCAAGGTTTAGGATTGTCAGCCTCATCTAATCTTTTATCCAAGTTTGTTCCTGGACCACAGAAAGAATACCCTGGAAGGTGTAATTCCCCTGGAATTCCAGTTGTTGTAAATTTACTTCCTGACAGAAACTTAGAAATGAATTTACACTTTTTAGAACCACACACTAAACATATCCCCTTTTCATAAACTCTATTATTTTTACCTTTAAAATACGATATATTTTTTGTATTAGTTTTCTTTTTACACTTAACACAATAACTCTTTTATTTATCAGAAAAATTCCTACAGAGTACGAAAACCTTTTTGGTTTACAACATATACAGTCACGTGAAAAAGTGAGTACACTCCATGTAAAGTTTTGACTTTTTCAACATATTTCAACATACAGCTATTTGATCTTCATTTCAACAAAATTGAGAGATAAAGGTGATATAATAAAACAAATATCATGAAACATTTACATTTTGTAGTCCATTGTATAACTTAAATAAACATAAATGCAAATTTCGCATGTGGAAAAAGTAAGTACACCCTTGGCCCCTTTACACCCTCTAAAACTCTTTACACCCTTTACACAAAAAGTAAGTACACCCTCTAATAGGTGGTATTGCCCCCTTTGGCAGAAACAACCTCAAGTAGGCATTTCTAATGCCTGTCTACCAGTCTCTGACATCGATTGAGAGAAATTTTTGCCCACTCCTCCATGCAGAATTCTTTCAGCTGTGCGATGTTTGAGGGGTTTCTTGCATGCACAGCTCATTTCAAATCCCCCCAACAACATCTCGATGGGATTTAGATCCGGGCTTTGACTTGGCCATTCCAGAACCCTCCATTTCTTTCTTTTCAGCTATTTTTGGTGGATTTACTGGTATGTTTCGGGTCATTGTCATGTTGCAAGGTCCGCCTTCGGTTGAGCTTCAACTCTCCGACAGATGGCCTCACATTATCCTCAAGCACCCTCGGGTACAATGAAGAATTCATAGTGGATTTTATGATGATGACCTTCCCAGGCCCTGATGCAGCAAAGCTTCCCCAAACCATAATATTTCCACCACCATACTTTACAGTTGGTATCAGGTTCTTGTGGTCAAATGCTGTCTTTGGTTTTCACCAACCATGTCTTCTGGTACTGTGGCCAAATAGCTCTACCTTAGACTCATATGTCCAGAGCACATTGTTCCAGAAGTGCTGGTCTTTGCCTCGGTGTTCATTGTCAAACTTTCGTCTTGCCCTGATGTTCTTTCTGGACAGCAAAGGTTTCCTGGCACACCTCACATACAGATCAAATTTGTGCAGCCTCTTTCTAATGGCAGACTCATGCACTTTGACATCAACAGTGGCAAGAGCTACCTGTAGGTCCCGTGATGACATTCTGGGGTTCTTAGAGACTTCTTTCAGCATCTTGCGGTGTGCTCTCTGGCTGAACTTGCTGGGGTGGCCTGGCCTGAACGAGTTGGCAGTTGTTTGGAATCTTCTCCACTTGGAGATGATCTTCCGGACAGACGAATGATTGATTTCAAATTGTTTGGAGATCTTTTTAAATCCCTTCCCAGACTTGCAGACATCTACAACCTTCTTTCTGAAGGCCTCAGAGAGCTCTTTTGATCTCGGCATGGTGACGCCGCACACTTGAACAACAAAGAGCAAACCAAAGTAAATGTCTGAGGTTTAAATAAGACAGGTTCCTCCAAGATCCTCTCTAACGATGTTCTAATCATTTGCACCTGAGCTGGTGCACCTGATTCTAATTTTAGGTATTTGAAGTAGTGATAAAAGTAGGGGTGTACTTACTTTTGCCACATGCGAAATTTGCATTTATGTTTATTTAAATGATACAATGGACTACAAAATGTAAATGTTTCATGATATTTTTTATATTATATCACCTTCATCTATCAATATTGTTGAAATGAAGATGAAATAGCTGTATGTTGAAATATGTTAAAAAAGTCAAAACTTTACATGGGGTGTACATACCTTTTCACATGACTACATTTCTATCTTGATTTTTATAACATAAAGAATCCTCAGGAATGCCTTCACTCTCTCCTCCATTTATTTACAAATAAAACAAACTAAAGTCAATAACACCAACATCATCAACCACTTAATCTTTACCTTCCTCTTCTTTATCCCCACTTTCTCGTTTAAATCTTATCCCTGAAAGTGATGGAACAGTTATTCTTGAAACAAATATTTCCATTAGACTTTTCATTTCTTTATTTTCCTCCTCAGTGCGTTGAGTTTGATTTATTTGCCGTAATACCTTCAATCTTTTATTAATCTCACTGATTTCCATCTTTTTACATTTTTCCTCCCTCTCTCTTTCCTTCCTCTCCTCCTCCTCCTTTTTCTCTCTTTCTTCCCTCTCCTTTTTCTCTCTTTCTTCCCTCTCCTCCTTCTCCTTTTTCTCCCTTTCCTCCTTCTCCCTTTTCTCCCTTTCCGCCTCCTTTTTCTCCCTTTCCTCCTTCTCCTTTTTCTCCCTTTCCTCCTTCTCCCCCCTCTCTCTTTTTTCCCTCTCCTTTTTCTCACTCTCTTCCTTATCTCTTTTCTCTCTTTCCTTCCTCTCTTCTTGAACTCCTTCCTCATCCCTTGCTACCCTTGAGTTTGAGCCCCAAATAATATTATACATATATTCATCTGGATTTCGAGATATCCTTGCATCTGTAATTATTTTTCTCATAATAGGATACCAATAAGATTTGTTGATGATTTCTAAAAGAGTTTTATATTTCATAACTTTGACATGATCATTTTTATTTCATATTTTAATCAGGTCTCTATTTGTGGGTTTAGCAATATCAGTATAAGGCCAGTTTTTAATTACAAAATTCCCATGTATATGTTCCAATTCATAAGGTATGTGAAACCGAGCACCCTTTTCTTGTAGGTATCCCTGAATACAAAAATTATAATTATCTTGTAGTCTTCTTCCTGCCATTTATGTATCAGAAATATATGTGAGATTAATATTATGCCAGGTGATACCACCCCATCTTCCCACTACCAAATCGGTTTGTATTCCTTGGCTTTCTATCTTTATCTCATTACCTTCCTTCTTTGTCATGCAAACCATCGCTATGCTATCATTATTTTTTTAATTTCCTCACTCATGTATTTGTTGTTTGCTAGTTGGACTTCCACATACAGTCACGTGAAAAAGTAAGTACACCCCATGTAAAGTTTTGACTTTTTCAACATATTTCAACATACAGCTATTTGATCTTCAATTCAACAATATTGACAGATAAAGGTGATATAACATAACAAATATCATGAAACATTTACATTTTGTCATCCATTGTATAATTTAAATAAACATAAATGCAAATTTCGCATGTGGAAAAAGTAAGTGCACCCCTACATTTATCACTACTTCAAAAACCTAAAATTAGAATCAGGTGCACCAGCTCAGGTGCAAATGATTAGAACACCATTAGAGAGGATCTTGGAGGAACCTGTCTTATTTTAACCTCAGACATTTAGTTTGGTTTGCTCTTTGTTGTTGAAGTGTGCGGCGTCACCATGCCTAAATCAAAAGAGCTCTCTGAGGCCTTCAGAAAGAAGGTTATAGATGCCTATGAGTCTGGGAAGGAATTTAAAAAGTTCTCCAAACAATTCGAAATCAATCATTCGACTGTGCGGAAGATTATCCACAAGTGGAGAAGATTCCAAACAACTGCCAACTTGTTCAGACCAGGCTGCCCCAGGAAGTTCAGCCCGAGAGCAGACCGTAAGATGCAGAAAGAAGGCTCTAAGAACCCCAGAATGTCATCACGGGACCTACAGATAGCTCTTGCCACTGTTGATGTCAAAGTTCACGAGTCTACCATTAGAAAGAGGCTGCACAAATTTGATCTACATGGGAGGTGTGCCAGGAGGAAACCTTTTCTGTCCAGAAAGAATATCAGGGCAAGAATAATGTTTGCCAATGAACACCGAGGCAAAGACCAGCACTTCTGGAACAATGTGCTCTGGACAGATGAGTCAAAGGTAGAGCTATTTGGCCACAGTACCAGAAGACATGTTTGGCAAAAACCAAAGACAGCATTTGAACACAAGAACCTGATACTAACTGTAAAGCATGGGGGTGGAAATATTATGGTTTGGGGCAGCTTTTCTGCATCAGTGCCTGGGCAGCTCATCATCATAGAATCCACGATGAATTCTTCATTGTACCAGTAGTACATGGTGTTGTGTCATTGTAGTGCAAAATTTGCTACACTAGTGGAACCAATGTTTTTTGGAATCCTTATACCCGAGTCAACAAGACCTGAGTTGGTTCCATTTTTTTCAATGGCGTTTCAATGACTTTCACAATGGCCGCCATTTTGAGCAATTTTGTATGTATCTTTTCACATAAAACACTTTGTTTAACCATTTTTTCTGGCATTTTTGTCATTCCTTGTATAGAAAATCCACCAGAACACTTATATCCAGTTAACAGACGTTTTTTGAGAAATATCTTTGGCTAACAACTTGTTTTGAGCATAATCTAGTGGGTTGTAGCTGAAGAAGTATATGCACAAATTTTCTAGAGACGCCAAGTACAGGAAGAAATCTGGCTGCTTCAGTGAACGTGTGGAGTTAATCAGCGCCAACACTTGCCTCATGTACATTCGTGCCCATTGATACATTGGGAATTTACTGTGGCTCCTGTCAAAATCACTCAGCTGCTTTTCCAAGTTTAGATGTTCAATCTCCATTAGAAGTTGGTGATGGGCTTCCTGAATGCGTACCTTTTCTTGTTTGCTTCTATCAAGTTATCCATACAGGCAGATAGAGCTTCTACAACTGCAGGCTTCTCTTTCAGAAATTCTGCAAGCCAGAGATCAAAGAATACCTCTAATGTGAGCTCATGAGCTTGAACAGCACGATTGTGGTGATTCCCATTGAGTATCTGATTTACTGTCACAGTGCTGTACAGATCCTTGCTCCAAGCTTCATCAAGCCCGCTGTGCTCAACAGTCCTCCCAAGGCACCTTAGTGCACACAAGACAGTGTGGAAACCACCAGGGCATACCATCCATTTCCCAGCATATTGGTCATGAAGATATTCTTACTTTAGGGCCCTCTTGTAAAGATCCATGTCAAATGTAACTGAGATCGTTCCAGTGTTTTCTGGACACACAACACTATTGAGGTACGAAAGCTTCTCAAGAACTGTCACCAGTGTTGTCCACTCATGAGCTGGTGCCTTAATGATAGGCATTGTGTGATCTTGATCAAGGTTGGGTGTCTTGTTCTCTTCTGGAGTGCACACACGAGAATTGTATGCTGACCAAACTGGTATACTGTCTGATGTCTCTTCATGGTGCATCTGTGAAAACCGTGAAAGTAGCCATGTTGTGGAAAACCAATCAGGTCCACACAACTTTAGTCCAACTTGTGGTTTAATTCCATTTAGATCATGACATCATCCTGTAATGCAGGAAATGCAATAAGTATACGATGTGGCATCACATGGGACCATTCATAACATTCAATGCAAGCAAGCTGAATATTCTATGCTGGCGTACCGTTAGCGAGTCTACCAGATGTAACGTGTCACAGGAGAAGTCTCGGAGCACCGTCCGCAGCAGCGGGTCTTATAGTCACGCCCCTAGCGGTGTCAACGAGCAGCAAGCATCACCCCGGGTTCAGTACGAATACGATTTCACTACATTCTCCCCCCCGTCAGAATTATACGGTGGTGCGGCTAGAAGCGAGCGAGCGTCAGCACGAACAGGGTGCGGAACATCAGTCGACCCAACCGTATCGGGCCGGGCGGCGAATTTCTCTGCCAGCACGCGTCCGAAATTCCCCGGGTACGGCATCACGTATCCCTGTGTCCCCGGCGTCGGAGGCGCCATCAGGGTCGGGTGACGAAGGGGGTAACTCCAAGTCGTCGGGCCCAGGTAGACCCGGCGAGGGAAGAGTCGGTAGACTTTCGGCGATGGCAGCGTCGGGAGAGGCCATAGTCTCATAGATGGGTTCGGTCCGTCCGTCCGATTCCCTACTCAGGTCGGCGACCCAGCAAGGGGCAAGGTGACGGACGGAGACAGTAGTCTCACGGCCATCAGCCGTCATCACACGAGCATGCTCAGGATTAGCCTGGAGAATCTGCACTTTGTCCACTAGGGGGTCGTACTTGCTCGCGCGAACCGCCCGTTTAAGGTAGGCCGGCCCGGGCCCAGCGAGCCAACTGGGCAAAGACCGTATACACCCCGTGCTCCTGGGGTGGTGGAAAAGTCGCTCGTGGGGAGTTTGGTTGGTTGCCGTACACAGGAGAGCCCTGATCGAGTTCAACGCCGCAGGTAGCGACCAAGCCCATTTATCGAGGCCCAGGCCGAGGGTCCAGAGGTTGAGCATGACGGCCCTCCAGATAATCCCGTTGAAGCGTTCGATCTGCCCATTAGCCTGGGGTCTGTACGGCGTGGTGTAACTAGAAGCAATGTTATTTTGGAGCAGATAGCCGCGCACCTCCTGAGACAAGAAGACCGCACCCCGGTCGGTATGGACATAGGCCGGGTACCCGAACATTGAGAACAAGTTCTGTAAGCATCGCATCACCATGGCAGCAGTCATGTCCGCGCACGTATAAGCAAAGGGGAATCGCGAGTACTCATCGACGATAGTGAGCAGATAGCGAGAGCTGCTCGACACCGGCAATGGGCCCTTGAAATCCATCGCCAAGCATTCCCACGGTCGCGTAGCCTTAACCAGAATCCCCATGGGAGGGTTATAGAAACGCGGTTTGATTTCCGCGCAGATAGCGCAGTCGCGACAGATACGGCGGATATCGTCAATCGAGTATGGGAGATTGCCACGCCGCACAAAATGAGCGAAACGCGTGACGCCGGGATGGCCCGCAGTGGCATGCAGCACACGTAGGCCCTCCAAAGAGGTGATACCCGCGCATGTAGCCGGTCGTGATAAGGCATCGGCGGCCCGGTTATCCTTCCCCGGGCGATATTTGATGGTGTAACAGAAGTCGGCGAGTTCGATACGCCAGCGAGTGATTTTCTCATTCTTAATGCGCTGGGCGTGTAAGGTGTCGTACATGAACGCAACGCTTTGCTGGTCCGTGATGATTTGGAAGCACCGCCTGAGTAAGTACGGGCGCCATCGCCGAATAGACTCGACGATCGCATACGCTTCCTTTTCGACGGACGAGTGTCTCCGCTCAGCGGTGGTAAGAGTCCGTGAAAAGAAAGCCACGGGACGCCCCCCTTGGGAGAGGGTCGCCGCGATGGCCTGATCCGAGGCGTCACTTTCGAGGACGAAAGATCCGCTCTCGTCGATTGTCGCCACGGCGGCTCGGGCGATGTAGGCCTTAAGGCCTTCAAAGGCTGCCAAGGCGGCCGGACTCAGTGGGAAGGTGTCGCAGGCCACGAGGGGGCGAAGTTTCGCGGAGAAATTTTGCACCCATTTGGAGTAATGGGCGAATAGCCCGAGGGCGTGCTTCAGGGACGCCCGATCACAGGGAGGGGCCATGTCGAGCAAAGGTCGCAGATGCTCCTTATCCGGAGCGACAGAGCCATGGGTCATGGTGTACCCCAGAAGATCTATCGTGCGTAGGGAGTATTGGCACTTATCCTCGTTCATAGTTAAGTGATACCTCTGCGCGACCTCAAGGAAGCGCTTCAGATTAGCATCATGGTGCCCTTGGTCATATCCACAAACCGTAAGATTATCGAGGTAGAAGAAAACATCGGTTAAGTGCTTCCGCGTAACGAGGTCATCCATGGCCCTCTGGAAACAACAACCCCGTTTGTTACCCCAAAAGGCAATCGAGTAAATTGGTACAACCGCTGCCCTGACTCAAAAGCGGTATAGATACGATCCGCCCTAGAGATAGGGATCTGGTGGTACGCACTACGGAGATCGAGAGTGCTATAGACCGAATACTGGGACACCTGTTGCATCAGCGCGTCCATCCCCAGAAGGGGGTAGGCATCCAGCTGTGTAAAGCGGTTAATCGTTTGGGAATAGTCGATTACCATGCGTCTGCGGTGGGCCTCGCTGCGCACCACCAAGACCTGGGCGCGCCACGGCGACCTGCTAGGTTCTATGATGCCGTCTTTCAAGAGCTGAGCCGTTTCGTCCGCAATGAATTGCATGTCTGCGCGAGAGTAGCGCCGTGATTTCACCGTGACAGGGGTACAGTCGGAGGTTAGATTGGGGAACAGCGAAAGCGGCTGGATGTCCATTTTCACTAGGGCGCACACCGCAAGCGCGTCGTCCGCCCCCACAACAAGCGTGTCAGGCCCACCAAACTCCATTACCAGACGTCCATGCAGTTTAAGAAAATCGTGTCCTAACAGAATATCAGCACATAAAGCGGGTAAAACCATAAGGTGTACATCAGGAAAAACCCGTCCCTTTAGCACGAGTTTCAATCGGCATTCCCCCTTCGTGCTGAGTCGAAGCCCCTGGGAAGCCATGAAGATCCGTCTCGTAGACCTCCAGATCCGCCATCCATGCCTGAGCACAAGTCGCTGGTCGATAAAACTATCCGTAGACCCTGTATCCACCAAGGCCCGAACACAATGGCCTTCGACCATGAGGGGAATAAGGGCTTGAGCCAGGCCAGACGAGGCTGCTGGGAGTGGGACTGAACCCCCCGAATGGGTCGGACAAGCCTCGCGGGTGGATCCTATGCCAGCAGCAGTTTTGCGGTCATGACCGGAGTATGCGTTGTCCATGGGGAATCCATTAATGCCATCAGAGGGCTTTCCCAAGCATTCCGGTGTTTCGCGATTCAAAATCTGACAATTCTGACGGGAAAAGGCCTCCGTAGTATTTGAAAACGCCTTTTGACACTTTTGGCAGGAAAAGGCCTCCGTAGTATTCGAAATCGCCTTTTCCGGGGTCAGGGCCACCGTTAGCTCGTGGACGACACGAGGAGAACGTTCCGCTGGGGCTTGGCGAGGCTTCAAAGCCCCTTGCGTGGCCCGGAGTTTGGTCAAGGACACGTACTTCGTGCCCGATTGAGGATGAGACTGTGGTGGCTGTCCGGTGACGCCTGCCAAGGACGTCTGAGCGCCCAGGGGCCCGCAGAGAGGGGCCCTCCCCTTCGAAGACGGGTAAGGCGCCGGGTTTCGGGCTCGGCTCGCAGGCTCCGCAATGAGCCCATTCAAGGTCGCCGCGACTGCGCGACCGCGACCGCGCGATTCAATGAGCCGCGAGCCGCGTGCCGTTTTCCTGCACACTTTTGCGTAATGTCCCTTTTGCGAGCACAAATGGCATATAGCGTCTCGTGCCAGACACACGGGCCGGGCATGACGTGGCCCCCCACAGAAAAAGCATGCGGCCCTGCGTAAGGCCTTGGGTCTGGCCATAGCGGCAGCCGTCAGGACTGGGTCTTCCTCCGGAGCATCCCGGAGTTCCGCGAGCAGGTCCGCGTCCTCGGGGGTAGCACTCTCCGGCCGGGCGTGTAGTGTAGTGCCCGCCAAGAGGCGCGTGCGATCATAGGTGTTCGATTGCATCCGCGCTTCGGTGTATACTTTCCCTTGCTCGAGTGCCGTAGCGAAGGTCAGGTCGGTCTTCTCTAGGAGCTTGAGCCTTAGTTCCTGGGAGGAGACCCCTGCAATAAAGGCATCTAAAAGAAGATCATCCTGAGACTGCGCGGGAGTCCGTGGCTCCTTGATGCTGTCCAGCAAGAGCTGCCGGAGCTCCTGGGCGTAGTGGTCCATTGCCTCGTTGGGTTGCTGACGTCGCGTTAGCAGCAAATATCATGCATACACCGGGCTTTTTTCCTTTATGTACAGCCGTTTGAGCTCCGCGATCGAGAGGTCATACGTCGCGAATTGAGCGATGGAATTGTACACCTTGTAGTCTATTTTTGAATGAAGCGTTGCTAGCTTCGCGGCAGCCGTCGGCGCGGTCTCAGGCTCCTCGAAATGATTCTCCAATGTTCTGAGCCAGTGCTTCAGTTGCAAGCCACCATCCGGGGCTTGCGGGTCGGCACAGAATACGGCAACCGCCAGCGTCTTGTTGCCAGCCATGTCGGTAAATATAAATGGAATTAAGTGTTGTGGAAAACCAATCAGGTCCACACAACTTTAGTCCAACTTGTGGTTTAATTCCATTTAGATCATGACATCATCCTGTAATGCAGGAAATGCAATAAGTATACGATGTGGCATCACATGGGACCATTCATAACATTCAATGCAAGCAAGCTGAATATTCTATGCTGGCGTACCGTTAGCGAGTCTACCAGATGTAACATGTCACAGGAGAAGTCTCGGAGCACCGTCCGCAGCAGCGGATCTTATAGTCACGCCCCTAGCAGTGTCAACGAGCAGCGAGCATCACCCCGGGTTCAGTACGAATACGATTTCACTACAAGCCATGCAAAGTATTGCTGTGTTGCATAACAACTTTATCTTGATACTGACCAAGTTGAAAGTTTTCATAGCGTGGACTTCTACTTGGCTTGGGGTTAGGGACGAAGACACCATTGAAAAAAATGGAACCAACACAGGTCTTGTTGCCAATGGGTATATAGATGCAAAAAAACATTGGTTCCACTAGTGTAGCAAATTTGCACTTACATATAATAATTCTACATAACACCATGTACTACAGAGGGTGCTTGAGGATAATGTGAGGCCATCTGTCGGAAAGTTGAAGCTCAACCAAAGGTGGACCTTGCAACATGACAATGACCTTAAAAATACCAGTAAATCCACCAAGGAATGGCTGAAAAGAAAGAAATGGAGGGTTCTGGAATGGCCAAGTCAAAGCCCGGATCTAAATCCCATTGAGATGTTGTTGGGGGGATTTGAAACGAGCTGTGCATGCAAGAAACCCCTCAAACATCGCACAGCTGAAAGAATTCTGCATGGAAGAGTGGGCAAAAATTTCTCCCAGTCGATGTCAGAGACTGGTAGACAGTTACAAGAAACACCTACTTGAGGTTGTTTCTGCCAAAGGGGGTAATACCACCTATTAGAGCCACGGGTGTACTTACTTTTTCCACATGGGAAATTTGCATTTATATTTATGTAAATTATACAATGGACTACAAAATGTAAATGTTTCATGATATTTGTTATATTATATCACCTTTATCTATCAATATTGTTGAAATGAAGATCAAATAGCTGTATGTTGAAATATGTTGA
Source organism: Myxine glutinosa (assembly GCF_964187855.1). NCBI lineage: Eukaryota > Metazoa > Chordata > Myxini > Myxiniformes > Myxinidae > Myxine > Myxine glutinosa. The sequence goes on from NC_136263.1 coordinate 128,900,100, forward strand.
AAAAGTCAAAACTTTACATGGGGTGTACTTACTTTTTCACGTGACTGTAACTCCTTATCCTCACCAAGCGGATAATATTCTTCTTTACGAGACTGATTAAAACCCTGTAGGTCTTCTACGTTTATTGAAAAAACCCAATTATATCCTAAATCAAGCATATCATACCCCCACTTATTAATTTGCATATTAACTATATGTCCTTCTTTATAAAATTCAATTGTAAGCAGATAGTTAAATTTAATGAGAAATGGTGTATGGTCTGTATAACCAGATGTTGTGGTTGTAAATTTTGCTTGTTTCACAAAACGTGCTTTTTTCTTTTGGAATATATGTTGCGATAAATCACTTAATCTCACCAAGTCATTCACGTCAGTAGGATCCGGAGAATTATTGATTAATTTATAAGTATTCTTTATATTAATATTTTTACTTATACGATATTTTTGTCGTTCAGCCTGTGCCTTTGTATAATAATTTGATAAATCAATATCCTGAGGGGATTCTCCAAAGATAGAACCATCTTTTCCAACATGTCATTTATATTAGATTTAAAATGACATCATAAATTTTTTTATTATTGTTGAGTTGAAATAATACATATAAACATAATTGGCCACAAAATTTCGAATTAATTTCTTGAACTTGAAATGTTTGATAAACACCATTCTGTAAGAATTGTATTACTTCAACAGGTGGTGGCATACCATAACTATCAAAATAATATTTATCCTGACTATTATGAATACAAACCCAATGAGAACCATTCTGTGAGTCTAAATTCATAATAATATTCTTTGTATTCTTGGACAACTTTGTTAATTCATCTCTCATACAAATAACCACATTATCAATTTTTAGTTTTTTACAATATTTAGCTAGTTCTACATTTGACGTTGTATTCTTTCCAAATTGTTTAAACCATTTATCCATTTATTTATGAGAAAGATATACCCCATTACCCCTTTTAGTTAGTTTAACACCCGTTTGAGCGATAGAGGAAAGCATATCTCCAACCAACAATCTAGCTTTATCAGGTAGGCTTTCAAGTTTTTGAGCAAAATCCACAATTACACCATTTCCACTCATTTGTTTCTCCAACTCTTTGTTGTGTCTTTCCAACTCCTTTTGAGCTTGTAGTTCAGCCTTCCTTTCATTAGCGGTTTTTACCGCAGCTGAAATACCTCCCGTCAAGGCTCCTGCCGCAAGTAAACCAGCAAATAAAGGAATTAGAAATGGAAGAAATCCTCCACTCATTTCCGTTGTTGAATATTTCTTTGACATAGGTTTTGTCATTTTAATTTTAAGTGATCCAGCATCATTTAGTGTTTTCACCTGCTCTCTTGTGAGTAAAACATCAATTCTTACTGCTCCTTTTCTTTGAATTGTATTAACATTAATAATACAAGGCTTTTGATTTTGAATACAAGATGTTAATTTATTAAGATTGATTTGATTAACATATACCCCAGTTGGTTCTTTCCTACTCATTTATTTATGAGAAAAAATCTATGTGATATTAATCATAACACCTTTATCTGTATTAATCTGCAATTCTGTTTCTTCCAAAAGCAAACAATGTGCAGCAACTTCTTCCTTCTCTCCTCTTTCAATGTATAGAGAAGTATCCACTCTATTAGACGTTATAGTTTCCTTTTGAGAACTCAAGTCAATTGCGTAGATTGTATAAAGTTTTTGAAACGCAACCTTATCCAAAATAGGATCATTATTACCATTGCTTTCACACACCTTTGGGTAAGACTTGTCGGCTTCCGCATAATCATTTTTTTCCCAATCAATTGCCAATCTATCTCACGGATAAAATGTGCCATCAAGAGAAACCCGAAGTTGTTTCACCTGAGCATTATCACTCATTGCATTATTCTTGCCAGTACCTTCATCTCCATCTGGTTTCTTAAAAATGAGCCATAGGTATCTTGACTTTCCTTGAAGAACACCTAAATTCCAAGTATAGCTAGTGTGTTCCAGTTTAACGTGTTGAAATCTTCTTTTAAGGTATGATACATTCAGCGGTTTCTTTGAGTTAAGTCTTCTATTCAACAACTCTTTCGTTTTAAGATTAGGAGTATATTCACTAATATACCAACACAAATCATTAATAACAAATATATTATTTTCACCAAAAGCATTTTCAGCCCCAAAAAGCAATCTATTTACATTATCATTCCTTTGTAGTTGAAATCAAATTTTAAGCCCATACAAAACTTTATCATAATCACAAAATCCAAATATACCTTTAAGAGATACTGCTATGGTAAAACTATTCTCTGCTTTTGTTTCATCATTATACATTGCATTCCTTTGACTATAACCAGGGTCTGCATTTGTTCCCGTTGACATATCAGGAATAAAACCTTCAACAGCTCCCTTACCCATTCTATCACTCAACGAATATAGTGTAAATTTCATCATTTCAGATGTAGCAGAGACATAATCAACCGCTTCAACCTTTTGTGTTCCAATGTACAGGCGGACACTATCAAACATTTTCTAGAAGAAATCATTTACGAGTGTAGCATTAGTATTATTCGCAGCCTTAGTGAATTTAAATTTACACAGCAAGAAACTATCAGCTAGATTCAAGTAAGTTTGTTGATTATTTATTTCAAAACTTTTTGTTCCGTTTGAATTCCAGTCTGTTCCTGTTATAGCATTTACCTTAAAATAGTCTTCCTTTTTCGTGGAGTTTGAAATGATAATCGTATCATCCAAATCATAGATACTATCAATCGCTTCCATACTTGTATTTATAAAGCATTAAAATCGTTGAAACCCTGACCCAAGTATTTTAATGATTTTTTGTCATTCTTGTGAAGACAGTTGAGTTTTGCCTTTTTTAATTTCTTTGATTGCTTGTAATTTATGAGACTCATTTTGAGCATCTTTTATACTCTTTATAGCACCCGCAACTGAGCCCACAGCAGAAGTAGTTGAACCAATTAGGTCTTTATGTTTAAGAATGGTTGTACCAATACCGATTAGAGTATCAATTATCCCATCTCCTTTATTTCTCAATTGATGTACTACACCTCGTTGTCTCTTATGTTTATAGTATCCTCTACCAAGAAACATACCTTCACCCTTATAGTATGGTGAAAGGAACATCCCATCCCCTGTAATTATTTTATATTTTCTCAACTCGTGTTTTCTCACCATAACCATTATTTATTTATTTTTAAAAACTTCACGTAGATGAATTCTGATGGATATAATTTCATCATTGAAAGAAATCATCCAATTATCTTGATCGGTTATCCTAAAATTTACTCGGTATATGGTTTTTCTGACACAGGTAAATAGACAAGATTTTTTGGTTCCATATTGAATTAATAACCAATCGGTGTTGAGTATGTGCTGAATGAAAAGATTGTATTTGTTCTTATTCCATCGTTACTAGCACCATCAATCAAATCACAACGAATTAATGCCGAATTTATACCGGAGGATATTTGAATGACATTATCACTGTAAAACGTCCCGTTAGTTTCAATCTTTTTTGAAGAGCAACGTAATAGCTCTCTGAACGAATTTTCAATCATGAAATCAACTTTATAATTATTGTTAAGTTTAATAGTTGATTTTGAAGTGTGTTTTTGAATAGCTATTACAATATTTTTTGGTTCCTCACCTTGTTCTTTCATAAGGCGAGAGACTTCAGAAGATATTTGAGAAATCTCTTCGGCTCCGGGTGAAACTGTTATAGTTTTATATCCACTCCCTGAATTACAGTCACGTAATTACAGTCACGATATAATATAACAAATATCATGAAACATTTACATTTTGTAGTCCACTGTATAATTTAAATAAACATAAATGCAAATTTCGCATGTGGAAAAAGTAAGTACACCCTTGGCTCGAATCGGTGGTATTGTCCCCTTTGGCAGAAACAACCTCAAGTAGGCGTTTCTTATAACTGTCTACCAGTCTCTGACATCGACTGGGATAGATTTTTGCCCACTCCACCAAGCAGAATTCTTTCAGCTGTGCGATGTTTGAGGGGTTTCTTGCATGCACAGCTCATTTCAAATCCCCCCACAACATCCTGATGGGATTTAGATCCGGGCTTTGCCTTGGCCATTCCAGAACCCTCCATTTCTTTCTTTCCAGCCATTCCTTGGTGGATTTACTGGTATGTTTACGGTCATTGTCATGTTGCAAGGTCTACCTTCGGTTGAGCTTCAACTTTCCGACAGATGGCCTCACATTATCCTCAAGCAACCTCAGGTACAATAAAGAATTCATCGTGTATTCTATGATGGTGAGCTGCCCAACCCCTGATGCAACAAAAGCTGCCCCAAACCATAATATTTCCACCACCATGCTTTACATTTGGTATCAGGTTCTTGTGGTCAAATGCTGTCTTTGGTTTTCACCAAACATGTCTTCTGGTACTGTGGCCAAATAGCTCTACCTTTGACTCATCTGTCCAGAGCACATTGTTCCAGAAGTGCTGGTCTTTGCCTCGGTGTTCATTGGCAAACTTTAGTCTGGCCCTGATGTTCTTTCTGGACAGCAAAGTTTCCCTCCTGGCACACCTCCCAAGTAGATCAAATTTGTGCAGCCCCTTTCTAATGGTAGACTAATGCACTTTGACATCAACAGTGGCAAGAGCTACCTGTAGGTCCCGGGAAGACATTCTGGGGTTCTTAGAGACTTATTTCAGCATCTTGCGGTCTGCTCTCGGGCTGAACTTGCTGGGGCGGCCTGGCCTGAACAAGGTGGCAGTTGTTTGGAATCTTCTCCACTCGTAGATCATCTTCCGGACAGTCGAATGATTGATTTCAAATTATTTGGAGATCTTTTTAAATCCCTTCCCAGCCTTGTAGGCATCTATAACTTTATTTCTGAAGGCCTCAGAGAGCTCTTTTGATCTCGGCATGGTGACGCCGCACACTTCAACAACAAAGAGCAAACCAAACTAAATGTCTGAAGTGTAAATAAGAGAGGTTCCTCCAATACCCTGTCCAACGACGTTTTAATCATTTGCACCTGAGCTGGTGCACCTGATTCTAATTTTAGGTATTTGAAGTAGTGGTAAATGTAGGGGTGTACTTACTTTTCCACATGCAAAATTTGCATTTATGTTTATTTAAATTATACAATGGACGACAAAATGTAAATTTTTCATGATATTTGTTATATTATATCACCTTTATGTGTCAATATTGTTGAAATGAAGATCAAATAGCTGTATGTTGAAATATGTTGAAAAAATCAAAACTTTACATGGGGTGTACTTACTTTTTCACGTGACTGTATAACTCAACTTGATGTTTTTCTCTGTGATATTAAACAAGGTATTATAAGTTTCCATTGACAATAAAGATGCCTCATATTCTTTTGTGGGGTTAAGTTGTAGAGGGTAGGGGAATGAAGCCGTGTGGTCGCTCGTTGTGAAATTAAAACTGAGGATTGTGCTTCTCATTCTTATTTAATATGTAATAAAATATCTTTGTATTGGCATTTATTAATTATTTTCATATTAATCAACTGATCTAAAATGGCGGATGCTGCATTAAAACAATTGTTGTTTCCAGCCTTCTTACTGCCTCACAACAATAATAGCCTATTAACTAATTGTGATGGGTTATTTGGAAGAAAGCTAACACCCGAAACAAGCTTACTTAAGGCATCAATAATATGTTTCTCCTTCTCATTCTTCTTACTTTTACCAGCAACAGAAACTCTATAATCAAGCGAGTTTAGTAAATCAATATATACCCTTCTTCTGCATTTTCCATATCAAGCGGTTGCTCAAAATATTTTGAATTAGTATATCCATCTATTGTGAGAAGAAACATTAATCTTGGAGTTAATTCAACATTTGGTTGAGTTAAACTCAAAAACATTAGTTGATCATTATGTATCATTACCTTTTCTTCAACAAGAATGAATACCACTTGTTCTTCTGTTGGAATGAGACCTGCTATGGTTTTTGAATTCGTGAAATATTCATTATTTTGAAGAGCCTTCACTACATAATTAGGGGGTTGATTTACCTCCTCAAGTTGCCGAAATAATCCTTCATCATCATATTCTCATTCTCCAAGTTCTTGCTCTGTCATTTGATGAAAATCTTTGAGCATTTGAAGTTTTTTTCGGAGTAAATTCTATCGTGGGAACTGCAGGTGAAATAATTTGTTGAGTTTTTAAAAGTGGTTTAAAAATTTCTCTTAATTTCTTTCAAACGCTTCTTCACCCATCAGTTTCTGTCTCCTTTTCTTCTTTATGTCTTCCTGTTGCTTTACAACTTTTGAAACCAACTCTTGATGTCCCCTAAACCGTCTTGCACGTTCTTTCGCATCCATTTATTAATTGGAAAATATCATTTAATGAATTGTAAAGGTCAATGGGAAAATTTTCCTTTTCTTCATCATTGCAGTAAATGTGTTGAAATAAATCCTTTTCTTTAAACATTTCATCAAATTATTTATTAGCATTAATACGAGTTGTTATTTCTTCCTCACTAATACTTGTATCTCTGCTTTTCATACGTTTGCATTGAGTCTCCTCATCGATATCAAAACAAATTTCGCTCTTTCACGAGCCTCGATCTTGTATACAAAAAAAAAAAAAAAAAAAAAAAAAAAAATGTTAAATCCATCACCATGCAAATGTTTAATAATTTGTCTCATTCCTTCAGGATTAGTTTCTAAAATCCCAAGACAGCTAGATTTTACTTTATTTAACTCACTCTCACAATGTGAATATTTTGTAGAACCAAGAGAGACCTCCTCAAATATTTGACCTTCGTTCCTCAATCGCATATGTTCCTCCATTGAAATGTAGTAATAATCTTCACCTTCTACTTCTCCTGGTCGCATTGCTCTGGTTGTAGTACCTACAATACGAATCATAGGGTGTTTTAAAAAAAAACTTACAATCTTTTCATTTTTACTATTCAAGAATTTAGATTTATGAAAGTTCTTTCCAGAAGCAGATTTATCCACAAGATTAATAATAATAGTTGTCATTTATGTGTGTAAAATATCAGTTAGTATCTCATCTTGTTTCACAACAATATATTTCTATTTTCCAATCGTGTGTTTCATGTGAGTCTCAAATTCTTTTTTTACTACATAACATAGAGCAATTATCTCTCCAAAAATTATTTACATCTATTGAATTTAACTTGAATAAAATAAAAGTATTGGCATTGTTTCTTATTGACCGACGAAGGAGTTGAAAGTATGATTGACTGAGATAAATACAATTACAAGAAGAATGTCTCCCTCTTGTGTAGTTGCTATCCATTACTGTTTAGTTTCTCTCATTAACACAATCATCAAAGATAACAAGATTCTTTTTTGATTTATCTAAATCTTGGGGTGAAGGTATATCATCCGTATTATCACTGAGAATACAAGTTATGGGTTTTGGGTTCGGTTTTGATTTCTGTCTATCACAAAATACTTGTATTACATCTTCAATGTTGAACTCATTTAGTTCATGTTGAAGTTTAAATAACCCATTTATATCTTCCCTTTTAAGACCCGCATTAAAACCCTGTGAGAGTAGTTGATACTCAGGTTGAAAACTTGACTTCGTAAAAATTATTAAATTATCATAATCTAAAAAATTAGGACTAAGGAGCATCTTTAAAAGCAAACAGGTTTTTCCGCATCTGCTTGAACCAACTATTAGACATCTCAATGAATTTGGAAGATTTTTATGGTTATTAAATTTTATCTTATTTTCCCAAATGGGTAAAAAATCATTCATTTTTATATTTTTAAAAAAGGAGATCTAACTTTTTTGGAGCTTTTTTAGAAACTATATTTTATCCTGAGTTCAGGTTTAATTTCAAAATAACCCATTATTTTATTTATACAGTATCTTGTATTAACATTTCCATTGAAATTATTTTTAATAATAAATATCATTAAACCCTTATACATTTCCTCAATACAAATAGTCTCTTCCCCTGTAAGAAATAGTGTATTAACATCATAAATACCAACAGCAGTGTGAAAGTCTTCTTTAAATCAATGTTTAACATCATCAGAAAAATTAATATTCATTTATCTTATTAATCTTGTAAAGTAATTCATTTTTGGTTCTAATTTAAAAGAGTTATATATATATTTTTTATTTTTTATTATCATTAATTAGAAGATAATCACAGAATAAACATTGTTTATGCACTTTTCACTCTGTATTTAATCCCACTCCATCACAAGCCAGACAATTCTCTCATTTATCATATGGATAGTCTGGAAATTCTAAATATCCTTCAGAACTTATATTTATGTAGTGAAACTTTACTTCAACTAAATGCAAGTTTATTAGCTAATAAATAGAAATGTTTCAAAACACAAAAGCTAAATTTCAATCAATCTCCTCATCAAAAAAGGAAAATGAAGAATATTGCACTAGTGTAAAATTGAACAAAGATAAATATAAAAATTTATGGATTAAACCTATTATGAAAGATAATATGAGTTCACTTATCTCATTCGAAGGCAGAGCATTTTCTCTCATTGAAAAACAATCAGTTTGTGTTATTATTACAAAAGTTTCACCGATGTTTATGGAGATATATAGTAAACTTGAAGAAGTAATGAAAGATGAAAAAATCTTTGATACTCTTACCGAAAAAGAAGATAAAACTATTAGTCTTAAACAAGGTGAAATCTCGATATTCTTTAATAACATAAAAATATTGATCTCATTAAAATGAGAAATGCAAATGTTATAGGTGAATTCTCATTTAGATCTATCGTAGTTAATAAAAATTTAAAAATTACTTTTAAGTTAGAAAGTTTTACAGTAGTATCTACAAGTGAAAAAAAGTATATAGATATAGATGGTAATATTAAGGTTTGTACACAAGTGTAAAAGCACTTTATTTTATAAGCCTGTAAAAAAAAAAAGGCGCTTTACTTTAAGCATAGAAACAAGTATAAAAGAACCTGTTAAAAGGCATTTTATTTTAAACACAGTTTCATCTTTAAAAAGCCTGTAAAAAAGGCACTTTGTTTTAAGCACAGAAACAAGTATAAAAAAGGCACTTTGTTTTAAGTGCTGAAATATCTCTAAATTGTTGCTATATAAATATGGATTATTGCAACGTTTGTGAACGAGAATATAAACAGCACAAAAAACATTTGGAAACTAATAAGCATACATTTAATCTACTTAATCTACCAGCTCCTATTCAGAAGGAAACAAAACACTGTGATGTCTGTAATTTTTTATTTTTTATTTTTTTTAATACAAGATCGAGGCTCGTGAAAGAGCGAACGTTAATCACACAGAAAGACAAACCGACACATAAAACATATAACATCGGGAGCGGTAGACAAGATGGGGAGAGAGGGGGAAGGACACAAACACAACATTTGAGAGCAGGGACCGAGAGACATGGAGACATCGAGAGATCTGTGAGAGGGAGAGGGCTTTGGGGGGGGGGCATGGGAAGGGGGGGCATGGGAAAGGGGGGGGTGGGAGAGGTATAAAACATATGGACACTGCCAGGACTTCCAGGAAAGAAGTTGGAATTTCAAACAAGGTGGATCTGGGGTGAATTAGCAGGGGTAGAAAAGATCAAGGTTTTGGATGGGGGAAGATAAGAGATGGTGGTGAACAGCTGTTTTAAAGACCTGGAGGGAAGAGTGGGATTGAAGGCAGTGAGGGAGTTTGTTCCAGAGGCCGGAGAAAAGAGAAATGAAAGAGTGAAGGTGAGCAGACAGCCGAGATTTCGGCAGTTTAACCATCAGAGGGTTGCTGGCAGATCTTGTGCAACCTGTAGGAATATTTGGGGGACAGAGCACAGAGAGAGCTGGGGGTGCAAGGCCGGACAGGAGTCGGAAGAAGACAGAAAGACCACCTACCTGCCTGCGGTGAGTGAGTGAAAGGCCCTCAGAGATAGCTTCATCGCGGGAGATTCCAATAATTCTGAAAGCTTTGGTTTCAACAGCGTGAAGCCGAGCTAGGTGTGAGGCAGGAGCACCGGCCCATAGGGGAGAACAGTATTCCATTGAGCTGCGGATGAAAGCCTTGTATGTGGTGAGGAGCTCAGGTGTGCCGAGGAAGGACTTCGCACGACGGAGGATGCCCAGTCGGCGACTGGCTTTGGAGGCCAGCTTGGAAATGTGGTTTTCCCAAGAAAGATCATGGCAGATAGTGAGACCCAAAAGCTTGAGCGACAGAACTTCTTGGAGAGGATTGTTGAGAAAGTAGATGGGAGGGTTGTCCAGTCGATCTTTTCGGAGAGACATAGTAAGAGTGTGAGGAAGGTAGACTCCCGTTCCTTAAGAAAAGGTAGGCTCCCGTTCCTTAAGTAATAAAAATATCCTTAAGAAAAGCTTTGAAAGACATCTTAAAACAAATCAACATTTAACAAATTTTATCAGAACTAAAAACTGTGATGGTGCATTCAAAGGACATATTAAAACTAGAACGGGCACTCGGTAGAGCGCATACCTTCGCCGCAGCTACTGTTCTGTACTTGGCATGGGAGTGTAGGGAACAGAACAGTGAACATTTGACCTTTTCGTGACCTTGACCTTGACCTTTGACCCGATTGCTCCCAAAATCTAATCAAATGTGTCCCGTATAATAACCAATCATCCCACCAAATTTCATGCAATTCGGTTGAATACTTTTTGAGTTATGCGAATAACATACACACACACACACACACACACACACACACACAGACATACAAATAAATACACAGCGATCAAAACATAACCTTCCGCTTTTGCGAAGGTAATAAGAGTCTTTGACTTCAAACCTCCTGAACCAAAGTCTATAGTTGATGCAGTAGAAATAGTTAAACCTTCTGTTTAAACGTTGATTGAAAAAACACTAAAAGAAATTACTTCAAACCTCCTGAACCAAAGTCTATAGTTGATGCAGTAGAAATAGTTGAACCTGCTGTTCAAACGTTGATTGAAAAAACACTAAAAGAAATGAAAACACTTAAATTTTATATGGGAGTAAAATTAGAAATGTCAAAAGATGGAGGAGTTATAGAAACACCATACATGAGAACTGAGCCATACCTTTATCATTATATCAAGATTTTAAAACAACGGGAGTCTATGATGAACTTCTTAAACAAGAGCAAGATGTGGATAATTCAATCGTAGGAAGTGGATTCAATATAGGAAAAATTATTTTCATTGACATTTATATTGTTCTTAAATCAGATCCTCTAAAAGCTTCTTCTTACATTGATTTACCTAGTGTTATCAAAAATAGAAAAGCAGTTATCAATATCAAAAATAAAGACAATAAATGTTTTCTCTGGTCTATTCTAGCACATCTACATCCACAAGATAGTCATGTTGAAAGAGTATCTCATTATAAAAAATATGAGAATACGTTGAATATAAAAGATCTAAATTTTCCAATGACTTTAAATGATATTCCTAAATTTGAAAAGATGAATAATTTATCAGTTAATGTTTATGGTCTAACAGAAACAAACAACGTTCTGGTTTTAAAGATTTCTGAAAATTATAAAAAAAAGATCAAACTCATATTAATCTTCTATATTTTAATTCAGAGGAAAATTCACATTATACATACATCAAATATATTACAAAATTAATAAAACTACAAGTATGTAAAAGAACAAATAAAATATATATTTGTATGCATTGTCTTAACTTCTTCAATTCACAAGAAAGATTCGATAAACATTCAAATTATTGTGGTGATCATATATCAACGGTAATCAATATGCCTAAAGAAGGCTCAAAGATCTCATTCAAAGATGAAAAGAAAACGATCAAACATCCATTTGTAATAAATGCTGATTTCGAAAGTATTCTAGGAAAAATAGATACTGCTTCTCCAGATCCAAAAGAATCAAACACAAATAAATATCAAAAACATACTCCTTGTGGTTTTTGTTATTATATCAAATCATCCGTTGGTGATGAGTATACAAGTTAGAGGAGTATAGAGGCTCCAATTCCCCAGAGGAGTTGGTGAAATGACTAGAAAAAGACTGTGTTCGATTAACCAAGATAATGAGAGAAACCAATAAACCAATGTCCTTAACAAAAGAAGAAAAAACAGAATTTAGGCAGTCAAAGTCTATCTGTCATATTTGTGAGGAGAAAATTGGTGAAGGCCTAAAGGTTAGAGATCATTGTCATCTCACTGGTAAATATAGAGGTCCGGCTCATCAAAGTTGTAATATTAATTATAAACTCCCCTCTTTCATTCCTGTCTTTCTTCATAACAACGCTCATTATGATACACGTCTATTTATTAATGAACTTTCAAAGACATCTGGAGACATTTCAGCAATTCCTAACACGGATGAGAAATACATTTCATTCACAAAAACAATTCATACATCTCCTATAACTCATATCAGATTTATTGATACATTTAAATTCATGGCAAGTCCATTGGCCAACTTGGTTCAAAATCTAAAAGAGTTTCCATGTCTTTCTGAGTATTTTTCAGATAAAGATTTACTAACACAAAAGGGAATTTACCCCTATGATTATATGGACTAATTTGAGAGATTCAATGAAACACAACTTCCTTCAAAAGAAAATTTCTTTAATAAATTAAATAATAGTCATATATCTGATAAAGGTTATGTACATTCCCAAAATGTTTGGGAAAAATACAACATCAAGAATCTTGGTGAGTATCATGACTTGTATCTCAAAACTGATGTGCTTTTATTGGCTGATGTATTTGAGGCTTTTAGATCTGTTTGTCGTGCTGGATATGGATTGGATCCTGTTCACTACTACACAGCGCCTGGATTGGCTTGGAGCGCGATGCTGAAAATGACTAAATGAGATTTGGATTTGATAACCGATGTTTTTATGATAGAAAAGGCTAAACGACGAGGAATATCTCACGTATGTTCAAGTAGATATGCTAAAGCTTACAACAAATATCTTCCTGATTATGATTCAACGAAAGAGAGTTCTTACTTGATGTACTATGATGCTAATCATTTGTATGGATGGGCTATGTCTCAAGCCCTGTCGTATGGTGGATTGGAGTGGGTTGAAGAAAAAGATTTTGAAAAGGTTTTACAGGATATCGTTATCTCCACACAAAAAGAATTGGATGATTCTAAAGTCGGTTATTATTTTGAGGTTGATTTTAAATATCCTGAAGAACTTTATCATAAACATAAAGATCTACCATTTGCTTGTGAGAAAGAAAGTCCAAAGAAAGAATGGTTGAGTGATTATCAACAATCGTTTGATATAAAAGGCGAATCAACAGAAAAATTACTTCTTACATTATTTAACAAGAAAAATTATGTTCTACACCAAATAAATTTGCGACAATATTTTTCAGAAGGTCTAGGAGTAGAGAAGATCCATAGGATTATAAAGTTCAATCAAAGTCATTGGCTAAAGGAGTACAATGATTTTAATACACAAAGAAGAACAGAGTCAAAAACAGATTTTGAGAAAGACTTTAATAAATTGATGAATAATGCGGTCTTTGGTAAGACTATGGAGAATGTAAAGAAAAGACAAAACATTAGACTTGCAACATCTTGGGAACAAGCATCACAATTAATTATTAGACCGAGTTTTATTAGAGCTGAGGTCTTTACTGAGAACTTTTGTGCGATCCATTTGGTTAAAGAGAGTATTCAAACGGATAAACCTATTTATATTGGAACATCAATTCTTGATTTATCAAAGTCATTAATGTATGATTACTTTTACAATAACTTAAGGAAGAAATATCAAAATGATGTTCATCTACTTTATATGGATACAGATCGTTTTATTTTGAAAATTAACACTGATGATGTTTATTCAGACATGAAAACGGACATTAATATCTATGATACTAGTAATTATAGTCAAGAGAGTGAGTTGTTCTCTTATAAAAAATAAAAAGGTGATTGGAAAGTTCAAGGATGAATTAGGAGGAAATGTTGTGAGTGAATTTGTGCGATTGAGGTCTCAGGCTTATGCTTATAAATACATTGTGAATAACGTTGAAAAGACTAATAAGAAGTTAAACGGTGTAAAGAAAAATGTTATTAAAGAAACAATAAACTTTACGCATTGTTATAACTGTTTAACAACAAAGAAAGAAGACTTTAGAAAGATTAATTCAATAAGAAGTTATAAACATCAATTATATTCATAAGAGGTGAATAAAAAAGCTCTTGGAACTTCTGATGATAAGAGGTTTATTTTAGAAAATGGAATTTATAGTCTCCCTTATGGTTATAAGTGTTAAAATATATATGTGATAAGATAAAAAGGGGCATTAGGGATTTTAACGGGCTACGGCTGCCTTTTTTATGAATATATAAATGATAGAACCAAGTATCAACCAGACTAAAGAGTGGAGGTGTAATCAAACTTGGTGTATAAATGGTAAACATAACGATTGTGAGAAATATCAAATAATACTTATTGAAAAGGCAACTGGAAAAAAAGTTCACAAAACAAATAAGAGAATTAATTTAAATACCGGTGAGTTGGGTGAAAAAGATGGAAATATTTTTGAGGGGACGGAAAACTTTGATGTTTGTCAGGAAAATATATACTTTAATTTTAAAATGGTCTGTGGCACTGGAGGTGCTCAAACAAGAACATTGATGGAGGTTTACCATTTTATCTTCGCTCAGTTGAAATATCTTGATAAAGACCCAAACTCAAACATATACTTTGTTCATTTTTAGATGGCGATGAGAGTTGTAAGAGAATTAAATTATTTCCTACGCATAAACAAATATTTGTAGGATCGTTGTTTAAGTTTATTAATAGTTAAATGTTGGTTGGAGTAAAGAAGGTTATTATTATCTTTTATTTAAGCCAAAAGATAAAGTTTTGGTAGAGAATTTAAAAGAAGATATTTCTTTGCTATGACTATACGGGTATGCTAAAAAAAGTTTAACCAAAAGGTTAAAAGGTCATTAAAGACCAAAAGGGTAGGAATGGAGGTGATAAGAGAAAACGAAGGAATATGAGGGCAAGGGAAAAATTTACATGTAAGTGTATGGAGAAATAGGGGTGGTCCAGGGACAACATTTTCCCTCTACAACCACGCAGGCCCATCGGTCCAGTCCTAGTCTGCGGGACTTAAGGCCCAGAGTAATGGCCTTCCATATAATGCCATTAAATTGTTCCACCTGTCAGTTCGCCTGTGGCCTATACGGAGTAGTATCGTGAGAAGCGATATATACACTGGAGCAAGAAGGTTCTCACATCCTGGGACAAAAATACCGCTCCTCGATCGGTGTGCACGGAGGCCGGATTCCCAAACATAGAAAACAAGTACTGCAGACACTTGATAACCGTTGCAGCGGACATATCGCCACACGGGAAAGCAAAACGGAATCTGGAGAACTCGTCAACTGTCGTGAGAAGATAACGAGAACTACCCGAAGCCGGTATAGCCGGACAAGGCGGTAGACACGAAGTCGGCAGGGGCCCTTTGAAGTCCATTGCTAATCTCTCCCATGGCCGTGTAGCCTGGACCAGCATACCCATCCGAGGGTTGTAGAAGGGAGGTTTGAGTTCAGCACAAATGGAACAAGTGCAACATAGCTGACAAATGTCCTCAATAGAGTAGGGCAATTTGCGACTACGCACATAATGAGCTAAACGTGTCATGCCGGGATGGCACAATGAGTCATGAAGAACGTGCAGGTCCTCAAAGGAGGTGAGACTTGCACACACCGCTGGCCATGATAATGCATCCGCTGCGAGATTATCCCGCCCTGGGCGATATTTGATAGTGTAGCAATAATCGGCTAATTCAATCCTCCAGCGAGTGATTTTCTCATTCTTAATGCACTGAGCATGACACGTGTCGTACATAAAAGCAACACTTTGTTGATCAGTAATGATCTCAAAACATTTTTCAAGCAAATATGGCCGCCAGCGCCTGATAGACTCAACAATGGCGTACGCCTCCTTTTCAACAGACGAGTCTCTTTTTTCCGCAGAGGAGAGAGTCCTTGAAAAGAAGGCCACAGGTCACCCCCCTTGAGAGAGAGTGGCAGCTATCGCGTGGTCCGACGCATCACTTTCCAAAACAAAGGACCTTTTTTCATCAATGGATGACACAGCGGCGCCAGCTATGTCTGACTTCAGGCCATGGAAAGCGGCCTTAGCGGCGTGACACATGGGGAACTCTTTGCAATCCACAAGTGGACAAAGCTGCTCAGAAAAATTTTGAGCCCACTTTGAATAATGAGCAAAAAGCCCGAGAGCACACTTCAAAGAAGCACGATCATGTGGCGGGGCCATGTCGAGCAAGGGTCACAGTCGCTCCTTTTCTTGGGTGATAGTGCCGTGGGTCACGGTGTACCCCAGGAGATCTATCGTTCGAGTGGAATAGCGACATTTAGCTTCGTTCAAAGTCAGGCGGTACTTGCACGCAACCTCAAGGAAGTGCTTCAGATTAGCATCATGATGAGCTTGATCGTACCCACAAACCGTGAGATTATCCAGGTAAACAAAGACATCGGTTAAGCTCTCCTTAGCAATGATGTCATCCATGGCCCTTTGGAAGCAAGAACCCCATTTGTGATGCCAAAAGGCAGGCGGGTGAACAGGTACAACCTCTGTACGGATTCAAACCCGGTGTAGATGCGATCTGCCTCAGAGATTGGAATCTGATGATACACGCTGCGGAGATCTAAAGTACTATATACAGAGTACTGTGCTACCTGGCGAACCAGAGAATCCAATCCCGGGAGTGGGAAGGCGTCCAATTGCATAAACCGATTAATCGTCTGCGAATAGTCAATTACCATGTGTTTGTGGTGAGTTTCTGTCTGAACTTCCAAAACTTGGGCTCTCCAAGGTGATCAACTAGGTTTGATTGTGCCCTCCAATAGTAGCCGCCCAGTCTCCTCAGCAATGAATTGTGTGTCAGCCCGTGAATAGCGTCGCAATTTAACGGTGTTACGGATTCGGCCCTAATTATTGTTGGTATTATTCTTATTGTCGGTTCTCAGTAAGGGTTATTGTGGTTAAAAGGTTTAAAAGCGCTCCTGGTAAAATGTGGCTGGAAATCGGATGGTGACCCGGAAGGAAAAAGGGAGCGAGGAAGAGGAGGCGGGAGGAGATCGTGAAGAGACGTTTTGGTTGAGCTCCGGACGGATTGGTGGAGTGTACAGGGTGAGTAGACCCTGCGTCCTTGAAGGGAAGTTCGGGCGATAGGAGATATCGCCGGAGTGCTGTGGAGCCTGTGTATTCGGGTATCCTCATTGAGGCTCCGGAGTATCCTTGCCTCAACACCCGGGTTCGAGTGAAAGCCGTCCACCATCTTCGCCACGCGCGCAACCTGCAGTGAACAGGTTTTTGTCGCTTCGGCCGGGCATAATTCCCCGGTGGGTTGCCGGGGATGGCTGTGCAAGAAAGGGGCTTTTGAGGATTATATGGAGAGTCGTTGATTGAACCGCAAACGTGTACATCGGAGCGCGTCTTTGGGAGGTTTCCCATTCCACCGCTATTGTGCTGGGTGGGGATCACATGACCTGTGGGTTGCTTCGATCGTCCACGCCTCAATTGATTGTGATCGGGCATTGATCCAACTATCGCTGGAGCGAATCGACCTCGCCTTGGAGGGGTACAGAGACATTGGGGGAGTACTGTGAGTTTGGGTTAAAGGACGAGGTAAGGTGGTACCATCTTAAAAATAGTGGTTGTAGGGCGAATTGTTATTATTATTTTTGTCGTGATTCCGGTGTGATTTATAATATATTATTGTTTGTTCACAACCCTTGGTGTGGTTACATTATTGATTTGATTGATTTCAACCAAGGATAACATATCTTTCTGCCGGGGACCCTCTCGGGGTTCGGAGGTTTACCGAGACCAGGGGATAGGGGAGGACCCCATAACAGAAATTGGGGGCTCGTCCAATTGACTCGTGGGCTCGAAATTGGGTCTGCGTCCGGGATATAAAATTCCCTAGATTTAGTCCGGGAAATAATTCCCTAACATTCCCAGAATTCCCAAATTTGTAACTTGTTCCAACATTCCCAAATTTTTCCAAAAAACAAACAAACAAACAAACAAAAAATTTGTTTTTTTTTACATTTCTTGTGTGAAGGTTAACAGGTGTGAACAATAGTCACCATGGAGTTTGACGCAGATAAGTTTGCATGACCCCGAGTGAAGCACAGTTCAGAGCATTAGTAAAATCGGACCTCTTGAAATTGGCCAAACATTTTAGCTTGGAGGTCCGAACTAATATGAGGAAGGCAGAGTTGCAGACAGTGGTGATAAAATCTATGGTTGGATTAGAAACATGAGAAGAGGTAGCCTGGGATTGGTTACCAGAAGAGCAAGAAAATGTGGAGCTCCGGAAACTGTAGATGCAATTACAGAGCCAGGAAAGGGAAAAAGCAGAGGAACGAGAACTCCAGGAAAGGTTAAAAGCAGAGGAAATGAAAGCAGAAAAGGAAAGAGCATAACAGGAAAGAGAACTCCAGGAAAGGTTAGAAGACAAAAAAGCAGAGGAAAGGAGAGTGGAACGAGAACTCCAGGAAAGATTAAAAGCAGAGGAAAGGAAAGCAGAAGAGAAAAGAGAAGAGAAACAAGCAGAGGAAAGGAGAGTGGAACGAGAACTCCAGGAAAGGTTAGAAGAGAAGAAAGCAGAGGAAAGGAGAGTTGAAAGACAACTCCAGGAAAGGTTAGAAGAGAAGAAAGCAGAGGAAAGGAGAGTTGAAAGAGAACTCCAGGAAAGGTTAGAGGGAAAAAAAACAGAGGAGAGAAAAAGCCGAAACAGAGTTAAGGGATCGTGAAATGGCCCTTCAGCAGGAAATTAAACTCAAGGAGCTGGATTTAATGAAAGAGCGGGGAGAGGTACCATCCATGCCGACTGGTTCGACACCGAGTCAGAACACCTGGGATGTTGGCAGACATGTGAGGCTGGTTCCACCCTTCAATGAAAAGGAGTTAGCCAAGTTTTTTCCACACTTTGAGAAAGTGGCTCGACTGTTAAACTGGCCTGAGGAGTACTGGTCCATACTAGTGCAAAGTGTTCTGGTGGGTAAAGCTTAAGAGATTTATTCGGCTTTACCGATTGACCAATGTGCAGATTACGAAGTATTGAAGAAACACATTCTCAAAGCTTATGAATTGGTCCCGGAAGTTTACCGGCAAAAAATCCGGAATGCCAGGAGGAGGGAGAATGAGACCCATATGGAGTTTGCCAGATTGAAAGAAACCATGTTTGATAGGTGGTGTGATTCAAAAGGAGTTGGAAAATACTTCGAACTATTGCGACAATTGATCCTGGTGGAGGAATTCCAACAGTTTGTCCACGAGGACATTAAAGTTCATCTGGAGGAAAGGAAAGTACCAAAGCTGTATGAGGCAGCAACCATGGCAGATGACTATGCCTTAACACACAGGATGGGGTTCCACAAACCGAACTTCTCGCCCAGACCTAGCCAGGGGAGCTATGGTACATCAGGGGCGGAGAATGAAAATCCATGGGGGCGGCCTCGAGATGAAAATGAGGACCACTCTGACACCACGACTTCTAGAAATCAGAAGACTGCGGTTCCAAGACAGACCTATCATCCGGGGGGCTCGAGGCAGACCGCCACCCCCATGCCTTGGCAGACAACGAGGTTCTCCTCCGGGCCTACTTGCACTTTTTGCCATAAACCTGGACACTTGATGTCCAACTGTTATGCTCTGGGAAAGGAAAATCAGGAGCGGAGTTCGACCAGTACGACTCCAAAATGCGATGGCCATTATGAGAAATCGCCCTCAAAAGGGTTACCAACCATTTATTTCAGAGGGGTTTGTGTCACTGGATGGAACCTCCACTAACCAGAGACCGGTTAGGATATTGAGGGACACAGGAGCCCATCAATCTTTAATGCTTGAAGGCATCTTGCCATGGTCCGAGGAGACGGCAACTGGGGATAGTGTTCGTTTACAGGGGATTGGTTGCTTTGTTAGTGTCCACTTCATGTCATCCATTTGGAGTCCGATTTGGTGTCAGGACCGGTCACTGTCGGTTTACAAGCCACTCTTCCTGTAGAGGGAGTATCTGTTGTTATCGGGAATGATTTGGCCGGTGGTCAAGTCTATGGTAACCCAATGGTTGTTAAAAAGCCCAGTAGGGAAAATAACACCACACCAGTTAGGGATGGCGACAAATTTAGCAAGTTATTTGTAGGTGGACTGAACTTCAAAACAAAGGAAGATGTTCTGGAGTCTGCCTTCAGCAAATATGGACCGCTTTTGGAAGTGCTGCTGATAAAAGATATGGAGACACGAAAGTCAAGAGGGTTTGGCTTTGTCATGTTTGAAAACTCAAAGGATGCCAGAGAGGCAGAAAAGGATCTGAATAGCAAGGAGTTGGAGGGTCAGAACATCACAGTAGGGAAAGCATTTCATCGGGGTCGAGGGGGCTAGAGAGGAGGACCACGGTGTAGTAGTGATGGTGGCCGCAATTGATATTATTATGGAGGCTTCCAGAGTTATGACAGCTCCCGAAGGAAGGATTATCAGAGCAGTGGCCGAGAAGGAGACCGCCATTTATGTGACTACAGTGACAAGTGCTCCAACCGTGATTGTTAGGAAAGTTAGAAAGAGTGGAAGCACTGAATGCTGTGGAGCAGCCGAGCCAAGATTCCGACACGGATTAACCGTGAACGCCACGTTCCTAAAGGCGTCCATGTAGTGAACTTTCCTACACGGATTAACCATGAACTCCACGTTCCTAAAGGCGTCCATGTAGTGAAAATGTCCAGACCTCACCACCCAACCACCATGGAACCTGGCCCTCAGCTCCGCCTCCCAGAGAAAGTGCTATCGAGTTACTTGACTTTGGATTTTTGATCAACCCCTTAACCTTCATTCAAAAGAAACTAAAAGTAAAAATCAGAGGTCGATGAGATGGAGTTTGGCTTTGCAGGAGTAACCTGGAAATTGAACATGTAAAGGGCAGGGACAATGTCGTTGCTGATGCTTTGGCCAGAGTGAATTAACTTTTGAAATCTCTGTAAGTTGTTCGAAGTTGTTGCTTTATTTTTGGGGAAACATTGATTGCTTGTGTTGGTTTCAAGAATTTGCCTACAAAGAAAGTTTTTGCTGTGTTCAAACTTTCTTTCTTGAGGGGGGTAAGTGTTACGGATTCGGCCCTAATTATTGTTGGTATTATTCTTATTGTTGGTTCTCAGTAAGGGTTATTGTGGTTAAAAGGTTTAAAAGCGCTCCTGGTAAAATGTGTCCGGAAATCGGATGGTGACCCGGAAGGAAAAAGGGAGTGAGGAAGAGGAGGCGGGAGGAGATTGTGAAGAGATGTTTTGGTTGAAGCTCCGGACCGATTGGTGGAGCGTACAGGGTGAGTAGACCCTGCGTCCTTGAAAGGAAGTTCGGGCGATAGGAGATATCGCCGGAGTGCTGTGGAGCCTGTGTAGTCGAGTATCCTCATTGATGTTCCGGAGTATCCTTGCCTCAATGCCCGGGTTCGAGTGAAAGCCGTCCGCCATCTCCGCCACGCGCGCAACCTGCAGTGAACAGGTTTTTGTCGCGTCGGCCGGGCATTATTCCCCGGTGGGTTGCCGGGGACGGCTGTGCAAGAAAGGGGCTTTTGAGGATTCTATGGAGATTCGTTGATTGAACCGCAAACGTGTACGCCGGAGCGCGTCTTTGGGAGGTTTCCCATTCCACTGCTATTGTGCTGGGTGGGGATCACGTGACCTGTGGGTTGCTTCGATCGTCGACGCCTCAATTTATTGTGATCGGGCATTGATCCAACTATCGCTGGAGCGAATCGCCCTCGCCTTGGAGGGGTACAGAGACATTGGGGGAGTACTGTGAGTTTGGGTTAAAGGACGAGATAAGGTGGTACCATCTTTAAAATAGTGGTTGTAGGGTGAATTGTTATTATTATTTGTGTCGTGATTCCGGTGTGACTAATAATATATTATTGTTTGTTCATAACCCTTGGTATGGTTTCATTATTGATTTGATTGATTTCAACCAAGGATAACATATCTTTCTGCCGGGGACCCTCTCGGGGTTTGGAGGTTTACCGAGACCAGGGGATAGGGGAGGACCCCGTTACAAACGGCAACCGGTGTTCAGTCAGGAGTCACATTGGGAAACAGCGACAGTGGTTCAATTTTCAACCCTGCCAGAGCACACACAGCAAGAGTGTCATCACCACCAAACTCCATTTCTAAACGACCATGCCGATGGAGAAAATCATGTCCTAACAACACTTCAGCACATAACTCTGGTAAGACCATTAAGTGCACATCCGGAAACATTCGGCCATCAATCACAAGCTTCAGCCGGCATTCCCCTCGAGTGCGTAGCCATAGCCCTTGGGAAGCCATAAAAATTCGGCGTGTTGTCCCGAGAATTGGCCAGCCATGCTTCTGAACGAGTCGTAAATCGACATAGCTATCATTAGAACCTGTGTCGATTGAGGCATTTGCGATCTGCCCCTCAATCATAATTGGAACAAGCATTCTGAGTATTGCGCTGCAATACATGTCCCCTACCGGCAGTCTGTCGTCCAGAAAACTGTTGGGGAAATTACCAAGGGTTATTTACCCACAGGTTCTGAATCGTTCCCAATCGCTAATTACCTCAGGACGGGCTCACCTGTGATTCACACTCGGGACTTCGATTTATACACCATGCAGACAGGTCAGCAGAAGCACGAGAAAATAAGTTGTTGATAAAGAACCTTTCGAGTCGCTAAATATCAGTCATTTATTATATTTTCCGGTTCACGATCAATGATCGATGTGTATATATATTATGTTGTTCGGCTTGGCTCCGCCCCTCCCGAAAGCGCGTGCCGTGTCGCACTTTTGACGTTCGCAGATGAGGCTGAGGGCACATGGTGCGGCTTGAGGAGAACTCTAGAATAAACAAGAGATATCCATTTTTTAAAATATTTTCGTTTAATTATCGATATCTGCCAAACCACGTGCCCTATCGCAAATTCCAAAAAGACATTTTAGTAGAATGACATGCTGAACAGATCTGTGAAGTTTCCCCTCGATTGGATCAAAAATGAGGGAGGACTAGGTTTTAAAGGTTTATGCTTAAAAACGTCATAACTCTGAATCCATGTGATGCATGACGTCATGCTCGCTGACTTTTTTGTTTGTCATGGGTATGCGATTCTGCTTGCAAAGTTTGGCCTTGATCTGTTCAGACATTGCAGAGAAAAAGGGGTTTTCGTGTTTTCACGAAAAACAACATGGCAGCCAAACAACGTGACCTGTGACGTCATAATTACCATTAAAATATTCTACAGACCGAGTCCCCCCTACTGTGAAAATTTGATCTCAATCGGTCCTATTATTTCAGAGAAAATCTTTTTTAAAGGAAATTAAAACTTAAAATGGCACTGAGTTAAGGATCATCAGAATTATCAGAATTCCCAAAGTTCAAAGTGTCATAACTTTGTCAAAAATGACCGAAACGTGGTGAAGTTCGAATTCGTTCTGTAACTTGTCATGAGGAAACCATGTGCCAAGTTTGAAACATTAGCATTAAGAGTTTAGAAAAAAAGTCCGGAAAACTGTTCTTTGACTGACGGACATATGGACGGACGGACAGACTGACAGACTGACAGACTGACAGACTGATAGACTGACGGACTGATGGACTGACAGACTGATGGACTGACGGACTGACGGCCTGATGGACAGACAGACGGCCAGACGGATGGACGGCATGCAAACCTATAGTCCCCTCCGGTGTACACCGGTAGGGGACTAATAACAGCGTTGGACAGTCCAGGTGGCCTGGTAGTCGTCGAGTCATCCAGATGGGGCGTTCGAGCCACGCGAGGCACCACTTGTTTCGTCAGAAAGTTGATCCTAGTCAAGGTCACATGAGCCGCGCAAGGCCTGCATGGGGAGGTGATCCCAATCAAGGCTGCACGGGGCGCCGATTGTCTCTCGGGCGGTGAGAGAATCACAGACAGTCGAGCGAGTTCGCCCGCCTCGTTACGATCGGCAAACTTTTGCAAAGTGACCTTTCCGAGAGCACGAGTGACACGTCGCTTCTTGGGCTGGACAGACTGACCGTAAATGATTCCGGTTCCCACAGAAGAAGCACTTAGCGTTACTTCCGGTTGATGGAGCGGCAGCGGCGGCGGCTGTCACGCTCGGACCGGGATCCTCGAGAGTGTCCGTTGTCCCTGTTTCCAGTGGAGGTTCCGCATCCATTTGCTCTGTGATAGTAGCTCTCTCTGGTGGTGTTGCACCGGTTAAACCCGCAGTGACGTACGGATGATCGTACGCTTCCGATTGTATCTGTGCTTCTTGGTATACGAGCGATAATTTATGAGCTTTTTCCAGTGCCAGATCCGTTTCTTCAAGCAATCTCTGAGGTATTATAGGCGAGTGAAGCCCCGAAACAAATGAATCTCTCATCAAATCGTCACATACTTGTTCGTGTGTCCGTAATTCCGTCGTACAGTCCTTTGCTAATCGGCGAAGTTCCTGGACGAAGTGGTCGATGGTCTCCGATGGGTCTTGTCGCCGTGACGCGAGCAGGTATCGAGTGTAGACTGCGCTCCGATTCTTGATGTAGATCCGTCATAATTCTGCCTCAGCGGTGGCGTACGTGCCGCACTGGGATATGTATGTGAAAACTATATGAGACACGCGGGAGTTCAGCACCGCGAGCCTGGTTGCATCCGTGAGACCTTCCTGGGCACCCAGGTAGCTTGTCAGCAGACTTAGCCAATGCTGGAGCTGGGCAGGCGCGTCCGGCGCCTGTGGATCCGCTCCGAAAATCGAGACATGTGTCAGCTTATGAGTCATGGCGTTCCCGTTCAAGACAAGAGAGGATTCAGAATTAATTGTTGTAAAAACCAGAGTTACACCATTGTCTCAGATTGTGAGTTTAATTCTGAATCGATCTCTAGCAATACCTGTAAGAAAACCAACAAGCAACATATCAATATTCAGCATTCATAGGAATCAGTAATGGATTTGCAAACTAGCACAAGCAAGCCTGGAACAAAGGAATTATATGCACCATCTAGTTATGCACAACATTACACACAATAAATGTCACAGGAATGATCGTAGTGCTATCTGCCTGGGTTCTTATAACTGCCGCGCAGTGGACAGAAGCCGCATGACACCTGGGTTCAAACTTAGGCACAATTTCACTACAATGTGTATATATATATATATATATATATATATATATATATATATATATATATATATATATTGTTGCGGTTTTTAGATTGTACATATGACATCATAAAGGTTAAAGGTTTGCCCCCCATAGTTAGTCCACAAGCAACACGTCGGCCCACTTAGAGTATTAGGTATGTCATAGTATGTGTAAGAGTAGGCCATTTCTCTAGTGACATCTGCGTTGTGTAAAGAAATGAGCTTAGGTCCTTTTCATTTTGCGTCCACCCTTCATTTTCATCTATGGGCAAACTCGATCCCGCGCCCCATTTGGCATCCCTCAAGTTTGTTACACTTTGGCTGCCAGCAGCGTTCGCTGCCCTTGGTTTGCTCGAAACTAGTCGGGTACCATGAGGTAGGCCTAAGAAGAGGGAGGAGCGTGAGGGTCGAGGTGTGGCCGTGACAAGCAGCACGTCAGAGGCGGTGACGGTAAGAGCATCAGCCAACCAGGGCTCGGAGGGCATGGTGTGATAGGGCGTGGTAAGAGGCGTCTAGCAAGTGCTGGAAGGTTCGCTGGGCAGGGCTATATAAGCCTTCACACAAAGCCCTTGAACAGGACTTGTGAGGAGAGGACTGACCCAGAGATGAGAAGGGAGAGGCAGGCGCTCGAGTCTTGGAGTTGAGTTATGAGAAGGGAGAGGCGCTCATGAGTTCGCAGTTCTGAGTTGAGAAGGGAGAGGCGCTTGTGAGAACTTTGCAAGAGAACTGTATTGAGAGGGCTGAAGCCAAGCACTGGTTGGAGGACGCAGAGGTCCGGCGTGCACACGACAGTGTCGAGAGCCTTTAATTGAAAAGCGCATTGTGAGCGCATATTGAACTATTCGCTTATTACATACGCGGCCACAGCCGCAAGTGTAACCGCAAAAGCCAGCCCTACCGTTTGCCCTGTAATAACCCCGTGCGCGAAAACGGCACACGGAGAGCTCTTGCCGTCTGTTTCATCTGCTTCGCGGTGCGAGTTGGGGACCGGAGAGTGAGCTGCCTGGACGCCATCCCTGGACGTGCTGACCTGTTCATCTGCAATCCCTGTGTGAGTGTCTGTGTGTGAACGGGCCCATTTGTCTTGGGATAAGTATAAGACTGTTTAAGGCTGCACTGTGTTTTCTTCTTCTGATTATTGTACAAAGTGTAAATAAATTCTGTTCTTCCTTTCTTCCAAATTCGACCGTTTCTGTGATTTCCTCCATTGGGTAAGCGTGGCACGATTAAGAACCGCTTGGATCGGGTTTAGTCATTGCTAACGGCTTGGGTCACGGGTGCTCTACCGCTCGGCGTATCCACCAACACCCGTGATTCGGGCTGGGCTTATTTCCTCGTTTCTGGGTGGCGCGAGTACTTAGGTATTAGTGATTAGTCCTACGACCCTACTTCGCACTGTCTGGGAAGGACGTCATAGGCTCCGGGTCCCGTCGGTCAGTCAAAGACAAGGGGACTAATCCCCCCTTGGTAAGGGGAGAAGGACGGCGCTGAGATCCGCAACAATATATATATATACTGTATACAGGGGGCTTAAAAAGTAGGTATACAGTAATGAAAAACAAAACATGCGCACAAAACGTATTTTATTGATTATACAAGCATATCAATAATAACATATCAATAATAAACATATTAATCCCTCAAATGTTCAAACTGTTTGCCCCCGGCATTCACACACTCCACTAGTCGTGTGTGGACACCCATGCACACTCTGGCACAAAGGTCTTTATCAGCATCAATTTCCTGGCAAGCTTCCCGTATGAACTGAATCATGGCATCAACAGAACTTGGCTTGCGTGTGAAAACCCTGTCTTTTACACATCCCCAGAAAAAGAAGTCCATAGGGGTGAGATCCGGCGAACGTGGTGGCCAGTCAACGGCTCCCCGACGTCCAATCCACCTGTTGGGAAATTCTTTGTCAAGTAGCGCACGCACAGTGAGTGCGAAGTGCGGTGGCGCCCCATCCTGCTGAAAGTAGAAGTCGTCCTGCTGCTGTTGTTCGCGTACCTGTGGTATGATTGTATCCGTCAGCATGTTCAGATACACGTGTTGATCGACAGTCCTGTGCAGAATGATAGGTCCAACGACACCTTTGCAGGACAGGCCAGCCCACACTGTCACCCCAGGTTGATTGAGCTGTTGCTCAATCGTGACTTTATGGTTTTCAGTTGCGTAGTACACACAATTGTGTCGAATAACGGCACCCGATAGCTTAAAGTTTGCTTCATCGGACCACACGATTTTTCGCAGAATGCTGTCACCCTCTCGTTCCTCGTTCAGGATGGCTTCGCAAAATTGTAAACGCTGATCCGAGTCATCCTCTAATAAATCATGTATCAATCGTGGCACGTACATTTTCAGTTCTGCACGGTGCATCAAATGACCCAACGATCTGCGTTCAATACCCAATTCAGATGACGCCCTGTTTTTCGATTTCTGAGGGCTCTGGGTAAATGCCAGGGCGACTTGCATTGCATTCTCTGGCGTTGTCACGGTGACTGGTCGACCACTCTTCGGCGAGTTGTGGATAGACCTCGTCCTCTCAAATTTGTCATGTATCCGGTAAATTGTGAGCCTCGTTGGTGGAGGCGATGCAAATGTTTCTTGCCACTGCTCTCGCACACGTTCACTATTCTCTGTCTTCCAGTACTGTTTCAAAATCCATTTGCGCTCCTCGTCCGTTGAATTACCAGCCACAGTTAAATTTCCACTTCACCTGCAAATAATAGATGTATTATAGAAAAAATTACGAAAATAAAAATATTAAAAATGGTGATAATGATTTTAATGAATTAAATGAATTCTAGTATTAAATGAATCCTAGCACCACTATTAGAATACTGGTAATACTGGTATAATCCTTATATTACTGTATACCTACTTTTGCAGCCCCCTGTATATATATATATATATATATATATATATATATATATATATATATATATATATATATATATATATATATATATATATATATATATATATATATATATACGTATATATATATTGTTACGGACCGCGGATAGGATGTTGTTTTGCTGAGCGGATGCCGCCGCGGCCCTAACAGTTACCCCGACTAACCCGATTCCTGGACGTTGGCCAAAATCGCGCCACAGATATTCAATATGGAAACCTCTAAAGCGACCGAATGTAAAGAGGAAGAAGAAGACGTACAGAAGAATAACAGGATTTATTATTTACACACATTAAAGCAAAATGAGCAGTCAAGGTTATATACAGGGAAAATGGAAAAAGCAGGTGACACAGTGAAAATACTAGCTTAACTATACAAGCTTAACTTATTCCCTGGGACAAGACAAACAAAACAAACTCACGTACACAAGAAGGATGGAATGGCAGGAATGAATGCTGGAAGGAGGAATGGGAAGGTTCAGCTGGGGTAGATGGTTCGGGCTTGATCCCGCACGGGACGTCAGGCTGGACCTCGACGGTCACCGATGCCACCGCAATCTGGCTCCCGCGGGGTAACGGGTTGAAACTGCCTGGTGGAGTCAACGCTGCTTGTGGAGCCAAAGCTGCTGGTGGAGCCAAAACTGCTTCTCTGGCTCCCCTCAGGACGCGTCTCCCTTCTTTCTCCGAGGGCTCGTCCCGACTCGTCTGCCGTCTATATCGTCTGCTCGTGCCGCTGTGGGGACGTCGCGTGCTTTGCCAGGACTTGTCTGAGGTGGGGGCGTCTTCTGCGGGTTATATCAGCCCCACCCTTCATGCGTTCTCTCTCCGCCCTCCCCAGCCAAACCCCTCGTTCTGGGTTGGTTGGCCAGGGCTGGTTCACTCCTCCCCTCTTTGACGAGGCGGAGACACGCCTTTCTTCCCCGACCCGAGCACATGTTCAATGGCGGCAATTGCAGCAAACCGCCCAATTCAATCGGCAAAGGATGCAAAAAGGGGAATGCATTTGGTAATGGAGGCTTTGAGGGAATTGAAAGGGGATCTATCTTATGTAATTCAGTGCAATGGAGTATTAAGTTAATGGAAGACAAGGCCTTACCCTAATACACATAATAAGGAAATAACTGTCAACAAGGATATATGGTGTCCTTCGTGTATGCTTTATGGAATTAACTACGGGAACGCCCTTTGACCTTTATACAACAACAAACGGAGGAAGGAGCGGTGGTATTTTACAACAATTCATAACACAACAAAAAAAAAAAAAAACATTCTCATATCCACAACACTGCACCCTCCTCCCCTTAGGCACGTCCCGGGCCTATAACTTTTACCTTAGTGTGGCACGTAGGTGTAGTTCCCTCTACATTTAACCTGACCCTGAGTGCGACAGTTTTAAAACATAAATAAATATGTCCCGCTGCTCCATTGCACCCTGCCTAACAGATTCACGCCCACAGCTAACTGAATTGCGGAATGGTCTTCAAACTATACATTTACGGTGGGGGCGCATTATTTACAATGGCTCTGCTTTTATTTACAATATGCAACCCAGGACCTGTGATTGTTCTTTTGGGGGGAGAGACAGTCTGCCCTGCATCGACGCACCAGAAAGCACCAAAGCACCCTCAAGCACCAATCGGTGCACAGTCACCACAGTTCTCAATAAAAATAACCAAACAACCCCTAACCCTGCTGGTGGTCTCTTGCTCTTTGGCTCCCTCTGCTGGCTATTTGCTTTCTTCCAGTTGTTGTCAACTTGTGTTTTGCTGCCTATTTGGTGGAAATAAAAGTGCACAAAATGTGTCCATTTTTATTTGTGGCCCACAGGGGCCGACTATGAGTGGTTCACCTGTGGGCTTGGAGCCACCTCACCGGGTCCGCAAGCAAGATCTTGGGCCATCGTGGCCGGTTCCAGCAGAGGGGCCTTGCCCCAACCCATGGGGTCCATAAGTGGTGCTCAGCCACAGACATGTGGTCCATAATGTGGTGCATCGATGCAGACAGCTGGTTCTGGGAGTTCCGGGCGCACAATGGCGGACTCACGCATGCTCCCCTCGGCGCCCAGTGGCACACAGGTCCTCATGTGGGAGACAAGGGGGGAAAAGCCAGATGAGCGAGGGGTAAGGTCACAAGGGTACACATCAATACAGGCAATGCAAGGCGAAGTGCGTACGGAGAGCGAAGTGAGAAAGCTCGTCCCTACCGTACGTCACCCCCCCTGTCACCTACTCTACCCTTGCCCTTACCCCATATTTACAAAATCTACACCTTTACAAATTCGTCGCTACTGTCACGTCTCCCCATATCTCCCCTACACCAAATTCGTTCCCACAAACCCTCTAACCAAAATTTGCCATCACCCAATTCATCATCAATCCTCATAAGGAGGGAGAGATGGAACATCAGCACAATGTCACACCCACGTCATGATGCGTCTCACAATCCAAACATTTGCACCAAAAATAATAAAAACCAACAAACCATGGCATGGTGTGGAGTACCATCGTTACCTCAGGTGGGTGGATGTAGATGGTGCAAGGAGATTTCAAACCTAACTATCTTCTAAATGACATTAACACACTTTTACACTACCCTGGGTCTTTCCCTGCAAAACCATTGGCCATCTTACTCTATGCGGTTTTAAGAACCAAATTCCCATTGACCAAACTGTGGTGCTTCCTCAATTTGGGGTCTCACTCCCCCGATGCAACTCCCTGTGCCCTTGCACAATTTCAGGACTGGGGCGTGTAGCTCTCCCAGCAGGCCTACCCACCTGCACACCTCCACCACTGTAGTTGCCACCCGAGCTTACCTAGCTCCTTGACCTAACCTATCTAATTGGGGAAGGCCCCTCCTGGCTCTGTCACCCCTTGGTGCCCTCTGGCACTGGGCTACCCGGGTCCGTCCTCCGGATCCTCGGGCCCCATCCACAACTACCGGCTCCCAGAGCCCACCTGCGGCCTCACCTGGCCGACATCCTCACAGTGGTGGAGTGCCCATTTAACTACACACACACTAACAGGCTACACGCCCAGCCATTTCCACAACACTAATGCACCCATTCAATCACCATTCTTCCACCACGCACCACAGATGCCAATATCCAACCACAATTTACCTGTACCCTCTACCTAACAGTTACACTACCCTCCCCGGGTATTTGTGATGGGGTCCATCCTCCTTTCCCCCATCCACACCTTCGCACCATCCAATCCACTCCACAGTTTCCCCCATACTCACTCCACGACCATCCATTCCAATACTCCATATACTCCACACTCCATGTCTTCCACACAACCATTCTCCATACACCTGTCGTTGCACACCTGTGCAATCACACCTGGTGCCACCTGCACTCTCCTTCCTCCCTGGACCATTTGGTCAGCACAACTCACATCACTATCACTCACTCAAACACTGCTCCATACACCTGACCAGTTGCACACCTGTGCAATCACACCTTTTAACCATACACACGGCATCATCTGAACTACCTGTTGCCCTGCTAACTTAGTGCTCCCCGTCTTCCCTTTAAACTAAGCACATACCATGGCATTATCATCCACACTAATCTACCTGCGTCCCCACTACAGGTATCATTGTCACTACCTAATCTTACCGTTCCCTTCGGTCATCTTCTCTAGATCCCTACACACTATAACCTAACCCTCCCGGGCTAGTTTTCACTGCCAAACCCCATAACCTAGTGCTCCTTTGCCCCCGTTGTGACAGATGGCAAAGTTGCCATCCCACCACATCGGGTATCTCTCACTACCAATTTAGCACATCAAATTCCAGCCAATTAAAAAATTTGCCAATCACTACCAATCACTCTACCATTACCAATCATCACTCTGCCAATCCTTTGCCAATCATCAAATTTTGTTTTTCTAATTTCGTGGCCAAAACACTATCCTCATCATCACAGTCTACTCACTAGAGCCTCTCGGTGCGCCAATTCATCTCCAAAGCTCGGCTTCGTAAAGCCGAGCAATGAATGCGGGTTGCTTGGTGCCGGCGCCTGGATGCGTCCGGCATTCGGTGCAGGAACGGGGGCTTACCCGGGCCGAGATCCCATGCACCATCTTGGCACGGAGCCATCCAATGGCCTGATTTCGACCTGCCGTAACGCCTCAACCACAAAGGGTTGTCGTGACGACCCTTCCCACAGGGCCGCCCGCTCCGCTTAGAGGAGCACGGACGCGGCCGTTCAAAGCGTGGCTCGGCGTGGATCTCGCACGGCGGTTCTTTCGAAACCGCCGCGGATCCCCGCGGCACGCAAAGCTGCCCGGTTCGCACCGAAGGCCTGATTCGGCTATACGTCGCTCTAACCGCTAACCCAGTTAGCGTCGATGCTCCATTCACATGCTTACACCCCGCAGCCCGTTCCTTGCTCATACATCCAGCCGTCTCCATGCTCTTTGTCATTGCACCTTCCCTGGCACACCCAGGTACACTCATTCCGCTTACAGAATTTGTCACACACCTGACCACCGCACCCCTTTGCACACACTCATCATTCGCACACCTCACCAACACACCTCTTCGCGCCCCCTCCTCGGTCACCTCCTCTGTGACAACCACAGGTGTGCTCTCACTTGCACAGCCAATCACGTGCCTCACTACCAATTCCAGTGTGCATTCCCATACGCGCTCTACCATTCCAGGTGTGCATCCTTCCATTCCAGGTGTACATCCTCTCATTCCAGGTGTACATCCTCTCATTCCTGCCACAACCAACTCACGCTCCGTTTCACTCTCACAACTCTTCCCACCACACTCGGTCGCGCATTCACCCTTACTCTTGACAGCGTACTCTGTACTCATGCACCCGTCCGTTACACTCCTTTCTCGAGCACACTCTCCCTTTACACCCTCCGTAACACTCACCACAGGTGTGCACTCTTTCGTTACATCCTCTGTAACACTCCCCACTACGCGCTTCCATGTGCTCCCTCGCACACGTGCTACGACCAACTCACTCTCGACAGCACACTCACTCCTCGGCGCGCACTTTTTCCTCACACACCCCAGAGTCGGACATTCTCGCACACCTCCTCTTTCGCACACCGTACCTGTCGCACACTTTACCAACGGCCTCTCACGAACACCCGGATCCAAAGCAACCCCCAAGCCGACTGAAGCTCCCCTCACATCATATACATTTCCGAATATATCGCCACTCACCTTGGCACCTCGTCTCCGCACCTCCTTCACCACCTGCAAACTCTTTATTTGGTTAGCGAGCACACCATCACGATTTGAGCACCGACCTTGTACATATTCCATCACCTCCTCCTTTATCTCCCTCTTAGTTTCCGTCTGTCTCTTCTTAATTTCACTCACCCCCTCTTCCACGTTCTCTAATTTTTTCTTCACCTCTTTTATTTCCCGGTGCGTCTCCTCAATTTCGTCCTCTAAGGCTACCTTGACCGTTTCTATGTGCGTCCTCACCTCCCGATCCTTTGTCTCCATTACTTCTGTCACCTCGTCCAACCTCGTTGTCAGTCCCTCACGTACCATCTGACATTCCTTCTGTGTCGCTATTAATTCGTTCTTAATGTCTTTTTGTGTCGCTTTTAACCCTCCTAGTACCACATTGTTCCTTTGTACCTGCTCCACTAACTCCGTCTGTCCCACCCTCAGCTGTTCCACCTCCTGCGTCAGGTCCTCTATGCCCCCCTGTAACCTAGCCGTATTATTCCTCACCTCTTTCTCCATACGCTTCTCACCTCGCTTTACCTCCTCGCGTACCCCCGAGACCTCCTCGCTTACACCTCGTCGTATTTCCTCCTTCATTTATCCCATCTCTTTAGTAGATGCCGCCCTCATCTGCTCCAATTCATCCCTCTGAGCATCCAGTTTACCTTCCAACCCGATTTTCACCTCCTCTATCTGGTTCCCCATCCGTTTGATTTCCCGGGCGGATTGCTCCCCTACTTCCCGCAATTTGTCGTCCATTGTATTTTCCAGCCCCGTTAACCCATTCTTTACCTTTTTTATCCCGTTGTCTATCCCTTCAAATTTATTGTCCAACCCCTTTAAATTGTTGTCTAACCTCTCAAATTTATTGTCCAACCCCTTTAAATTGTTGTCTAACCCCTCAAATTTATTGTCCAACCCCTTTAAATTGTTGTCTAACCCCTCAAATTTATTGTTCAACCCCTTTAAATTGTTGTCTAACCCCTCAAATTTAGCTTCTAGCCGCTCCCCCATTCTGTTTTCCAATCCTCCAATTTGATTTCCCAAGTCATTCCTCAGGTCTCCACTCGTCTGGACCATGAGCGCCCTTATTTGTATCATAAAGAGGTCCAAATTCACCGGCGCTGAGGGCGCGGCTGCCCCAACCACGTGCGAAGTGCCGCCATTTTGTGCCTCTTCAAACACGTGCGCGAGGGCACCATTTTGTGCGCCTGATACTCCCTCAACCACCTCCTTATTTCTCTCCTCCATTTCTCCCCTCTGATCCTGGGTTACCCCTAACCCCTCTTCTATTTCCCCCACCTGCATCCGATCACCTTGACCAGCCATGGCACGATTCAATTTGGGATGTTATAACAAAATTTCGGCCGCTCCAAATTTTGACCAAAGTTTTTTTTTATGTTATAAAAAATTTGGTTCGGGACCCCAATCTCACTCCCAGACACCAATTGTTATGGCCAATAGTACAATTGGTGTCCCAAAATTTAGGCTAAATAAATTTAGTCCCAGGTTCGAATCCCACTCCTGACACCAATTGTTACGGACCGCGGATAGGATGTTGTTTTGCCGAGCGAATGGCGCTGCGGCCCTAACAGTTACCCCGACTAACCCGATTTCTGGACGTTGGCCAAAATCGCGCCACAGATATTCAATATGGAAACCTCTAAAGCGACCGAATGTAAAGAGGAAGAAGAAGACATACAGAAGAATAACAGGATTTATTATTTACACACACAAAAGCAAAAGGAGCAGTCAAGGTTATATACAGGGAAAATGGAAAAAGCAGGTGACACAGTGAAAATACTAGCTTAACTATACAAGCTTAACTTATTCCCTGGGACAAGACAAACAAAACAAACTCACGTACACAAGAAGGATGGAATGGCAGGAATGAATGCTGGAAGGAGGAATGGGAAGGTTCAGCTGGGGCAGATGGTTCGGGCTTGATCCCGCACGGGATGTCGGGCTGGACCTCGACGGCCACCGATGCCACCGCAATATGGTTCCCGCGGGGTAATGGGTTGAAACTGCCTGGTGGAGTCAACGCTGCTTGTGGAGCCAAAGCTGCTGGTGGAGCCAAAACTGCTTCTCTGGCTCACCTCAGGACGCGTCTCCCTTCTTTCTCCGAGGGCTCGTCCCGACTCGTCTGCCGTCTCTATCGTCTGCTCGTGCCGCTGTGGGGACGTCGCGTGCTTTGCCAGGACTCATCTGAGGTGGGGGCGTCTTCTGCGGGTTATATCAGCCCCATCCTTCATCCTCTTCGAACCTCCCCCAAGCATTCTCTCTCCGCCCTCCCCAGCCAAACCCCTCGTTCTGGGTTGGTTGGCCAGGGCTGGTTCACTCCTCCCCTCTATGACGAGGTGGAGACACGCCTTTCTTCCCCGACCCGAGCACATGTTCAATGGCGGCAATTGCAGCAAACCGCCCAATTCAATCGGCAAAGGATGCAAAAAGGGGAATGCAGTTGGTAATGGAGGCTTTGAGGGAATTGAAAGGGGATCTATCTTATGTAATTCAGTGCAATGGAGTATTAAGTTAATGGAAGACAAGGCCTTACCCTATTACACATAATAAGGAAATAACTGTCAACAAAGATATATGGTGTCCTTCGTGTATGCTTTATGGAATTAACTACGGGAACGCCCTTTGACCTTTATACAACAACAAACGGAGGAAGGAGGGGTGATATTTTACAACAATTCATAACACAACAATAAATAAAAAAAACATTCTCATATCCACAACAATATTGTTGCAGTTTTGAGAACCCCTCACTTTGTAAATAATACTTGTAAATATTCCCTTTGTAAAGGTAATCGGAGCACCCGTAGCTAGGCCACAACAACACGTAGGACACCATAGGACTTGTAGTTATTTCCTTAGTATGTGTATCGGATAAGGCTGTGTTCCCAATAGTTGAATCTGCATTGCATTAATCAAATAACATAGGTCCTTTTCAATTCCATTCATTTTGCGGCTTGACTCTCTCCAAATTGTGGTACGCGCATCTGCTCGCCCAGCAGCGTTCGCTGCCTGGCTCAAAACGGCATGATGCATGCGGTCAACCTGGAGAAGAAGGGTGAAGTGCCGGGAGGAGGCGTGGCCCCCTGTCAACTCGTCATCAAAGGTGGAGCCACCGAGCCCTCGCCAACCAACCAGGGCTGAGGTGAGCTCGCTGGTGGGTGTAGCCCTATGAAGCGTGGCTTAATCGACGCCCGCGTTATATAACGGCGAGCGGAAAGCCCTTTCACGGACTGCGGATTGGGGACTGAAGCTGTGCCATGCTCTCGTACGAACTGCGTGCTGGGACTCACATGGACTTCTTGGGATTCGGATTCGCATGGTCTTGGTGAAAGAGCGCACTGAGTAACATCTGCGCGAGGGTACCCTCTGAGATACGAACAGTACGAAAGGGAGAGTTGAGAGTACAGGTATTACGTACGCATCCCAGTTTCCCCCACTATATTCTTAAGGTCCGGTCGCGCGCAAACGACACGAAGGCGCCTACCATTCTTCACCGCGGACCTGGAGCTTGGACCGAGGCCAGATCTCGTCACCTGGAACCATCTGCTTTGACCTTCCTCTCCTACCACTACCCTCCAGTGTAAGTCTGTTTGTTCGTCCTGGCGTTAAGTAAGACTGTATAGGTAAGGTTGCCCTGTGTCCTGCTTCTTCTTCCTTTGTACATTCTTCCCTTTCATTTCCTCTTTGATTGTTGTAATAAATCCTGTGTTCTTCCTTACCCTTTTGGTTTCTTCTCCATTCGATCGCTTTGGGCTTTTCTCTCCATTGGGTACCGGCGGCACGATTTGGCCAACCGCTCAGGATCGGGTTTAGTTCCTTTGTTAATGGCTAGGGCTTCGGATTGCTAAACCGCTCGGCAATTTCCAACTTGTCTGCGGTCCGAGCAGGAATTATCTCCCTGCTTTGCGGTCGGATTGGCAATCAGGTATTTGGGACTCCATTGACCAATCACCCTGGCCAGTCTCGACCGGAAAGGAGCGTTATAATTTCCAGGATCGAGGGACAGCCAGCTTAAAAGACAAGGGGATTAACCCCCCCTTAATAAGGGGAGCGCCGACCCCCGAATCCGCAACAATATATATATATATATATATATATATATATATAAAGGAGGAGTGTGTGTGTGTGTGTGTGTGTGTGTGTGTGTGTGTGTGTGTGTGTGTGTGTGTGTGTGTGTGTCTGGATGTCCACTTATAACTCAAGAACTACACATCGGAGAAAAGTTTTAGACACAGATTCGGAATCAGCATAAAATCCCGGTGGTTTTAGGCTACGTTTTATTTTAATATCAATGGTTTAAAAAAACCGCGCCAGCTGCAATTCCATGGTGTAGTTTGTGGCGGCGCTAGACGTTTGGGGTGTATTGCAATGGTTTGTCAGGTTTGGCTGTGGGTCCAGAATAGCTCCCATTTCCTTATGTTCTTCCACTTTTATTTTGATTCTTCTGTTACAACGCCTTCCTTATCTACCTTATATCCCCCCGACGAGGCCTCTACATAATTTCATGCGGCAGAATTTCGTGCATTTTGAGTGAAAGAAGTGAGACGAAGTTGTAGGAGGAAGAAGAGGCTCGGGCACTGTGGAGGCTTCGATCGTGAGTGGAAATGGCGGGAATTGCGTTTGTATCGCAAAGTAAAGGATCTGCATTCATTTCTGAACTTGCATTGGTGGATTGTTATACATCTGCCTTATTTTTCATAAAAAACTTGATGTTGAACTTGAAGGCTCCAAGCACGGACTATATATATAGCCCTCATTGAGGTAAAAATAAACGCCTGCTATCGCTTGCCAAGCTAGCCGTTCCCCCCTCCCCCTCCACTCCCCCTCCCCTCCCCCCTCCCCCCCTCCCCCCTCCCCTCCCCCTCCCCTCCCCCCTCCCCTCCCCTCCCCTCCCCCCCTCCTCCCCCCTCCCTTCCCCCCTCCCCTCCTCCTCCCCCTCCCCTCCCCCATCTCCCTCCCCCCTCCCACATCCCTCCCCCTCCCCCTCTCCCTTCACCCCCTCCCCCCTCCCTCCCACCTCCCCCCTCACCCTCCTCTCCCCTCACTCACCTCCCCTCCCCTCCTCCCTCCCCAGTATTTTTCATTAAAAAAACTTTATGTTGAACTTGAAGTCTACAAGCATGGACTATATATATAGCCCTCATTGAGGTAAAAATAAAAGCCTGCTATCGCTTGCCAAGCTAGCCGTTCTCCCCTCCCCCTCCCCCTCCACTCCCCTACCTCTCCCCCTCCACTCCCCCTCCCCTCCCCCTCCCCACTCCCTCCCCCCTCCCCACTCCCTCCCTCTCCCCCTCCCCCTCCCCCCTCCCCTCCCCCATCTCCCTCCCCTCCCCCCTCCCACTCCCCTCCCCCTCCCACTCCCCTCCCCCCTCACCACTCCCCCTCCCCCTCCCTCCCCTTCCCACCTTCCCCTCCACTCCCCCTCCCCCTCCACTCCCCCCTCCCCTCCCCCCTCCCTCCTCACCTCCCCTCCCCCTCCCCTCCCCTCCCCCTCCCTCCTCTCCCTCCCCCTCCCCCTCCCCACTCCTCTCCCCCTCCCCCTCCCCACTCCTCTCCCCCTCCCTCTCCCCACTCCACTCCCCCTCCCCCTCCCCTCCCTCCTCTCCCTCCCCTCCCCCCTCCCCCTCCCCCTCCCCACTCCTCTCCCCCCTCCCCCTCCCCCTCCCCACTCCTCTCCCCCCTCCCCCTCCCCTCCCTCCTCATCTCCCCTCCCCCTACCCCTCCCCCTCCCCCTCCCCTCCCCCTACCCTCCCCCTCACCTCCCCCCTCCCCCTCCCCCTCCCACTCACCTCCCCCCTCCCCCTCCCCCTCCACTCCCCCTCCCCCCTCACCTTCCCCCTCCCCTCTCACCTCCCCCCCTCCCCCCTCCCCCTCCC
>NC_136263.1:128939437-128946937 GCF_964187855.1 Myxine glutinosa
ACCTCCCCCCCTCCCCCCCTCCCCCTCCCCTCTCCTCCTCCCCCTCCCTCCTCTTCTCCCCTCTCCTCCTCCCCCTCCCCTCTCCTCCTCCCCCTCCCTCCTCTTCTCCCCTCCAACCTCTTCTCCCCTCCCCCCTCTTGCTCCCCTCCCCTCCCCCTCTTCTCCCCTCCCCCCCCTCTTCTCCCCTCCCCCCCTCTTCTCCCCTCCCCCCTCTTCTCCCCTCCCCACCCTCTCCTCCCCTCCCCCCCCCCCGTTCCCCTCCCCTCCCCTCCCCTTCCTCCTCCCCTCCCTTCCCCCGCCCGGCAATGCCGGGTACTTCCCATGGCCAGCTGTACGTGGGCTGCTCGAGGGTTGGAAAACCAAGCAATCTTTATGTCTTGGCACCAAGTAAGAAAGCCAGAAATGTTGTATACCAAGAGGTTTTGAGAAATTGAAAATTGACAAAACGCCATGTAGGAAATGTACTGTGATATTGCTCTAAAATATACATGTTCTTTTCATCATATGCAGTATTTGTATTATTCTTATTCAACCCGGGCGAAGCCGGGTACCTCAGCTAGTATGTATATATATATATATATATATATATATATATATATATATATACGTATATGTATATATTTATATATATATATATATGTATATATATATGTATGTTTATATATGCCTTAAAATTCATGTTGCTGTAGTTGTTGTTGTTGTTGTTGTTGTATATATATGCCATAAAGCCCAGATCGGTAGAGTGTTGCAGTGATGGTTGTCCTTCTGGAAGTTTCTCCCATATCCGCACAGGATCTCTGGAGCTCAGCCAGAGTGACCATCGGGTTCTTGGTCACCTCTCTTACCAAGGCCCTTCTACCCTGATTGCTCAGTTTGGCCGGGTGGCCAGCTCTAGGAAGAGTCCTGGTTGTTCCAAACTTCTTCCTTTTAAGAATTATGGAGGCCACTGTGCTCTTGGGAACCTTCAATGCAGCAGAATTTTTTTTTGGAGGCTTCCACAAATCTGTGCCTCGAAACAATCCTGTCTCTGAGCTCTGCAGGCAGTTCCTTCGAAGTCATGGCTTGGTTTTTGCTCTGATATGCATTGTCAGCTGTGAGACCATTATATAGACAGGTGTGTGCCTTTCCAAATCATGTACAATCAATTGAATTTACCACAGGTGGACTCCAATCAAGGTGAAGAAACATCTCAAAGATGATAAAGAAAAATGGGAGGCACCTGAGCTAAATTTCAAGTGTTATAGCAAAGGGTATGAATACTTATGTCAATGTGATATTTCAGTTTTTTCTTTTTAATAAAGTTGCAAAACTTTCTAAAATCCTGTTTTCCCTTTGTCATTATGGGGGTATTGAGTGTAGATTGATGAGGGAAAAAAATAATTTAAACGATTTCAGCATAAGGCTGCAACATAACAAAATGTGAAAAAAGTGAAGGGGTCTGAATACTTTCTGAATGCACTGTATGGGCGGTGCTCGGCTGGCATGTGTATGGAGAAGCACCCTTCTTTGGTGAGATTAGTAAGATGTGAAAAATATTTAGCATGGGTAATCTGAGGGTTATATGAAAATTTCAGGGCGGATTTTGTGATGCCATGGTGGACACTGCGCAGTGACACCATTATTAATCCAGGTGTGTTAGACCAAAGTGTTGGAGGCTGGGATAAAAATTGATAGGTTAGCAGGACACAGCCTTCAATCGGTTACGGGTGCGACTGCGCCGATATTTGT
Organism: Myxine glutinosa; assembly: GCF_964187855.1. Taxonomy (NCBI): domain Eukaryota; kingdom Metazoa; phylum Chordata; class Myxini; order Myxiniformes; family Myxinidae; genus Myxine; species Myxine glutinosa. The sequence continues at coordinate 128,941,166 of NC_136263.1, forward strand.
GACGCGGAGTGGTGGAGATGTAGTTGGGTAGTCTGGAGGTCAACGTGGTGCTATGGGTGTCCGAGGTGTGTGGACCATGTCTTCTGGTTGAGTCTCCTGGACCTCAGCATGGTCAAGTGTGGGTGGGGATTGGGGGCTGCAGTTGTGTGGACTGGGGGATGTGGGTGGTGCAGGGGACGTGATGAGGATGCCACGCACTGCGACCGTTCCCCCCAGGGCTGAGGTTTTTGGGAATGGTTGTGTTTGTTGGCAGCAGGTGCTCACCACTTTGGCAGGCTGGGGCTAGAGCAGCCATGTTCCTCACAGGGGGTCGAAGGATGGATGGCACGTTGCACCCTTATGGACACTCAGGGGCCATGTTGGCGTTTCGGCTGCCCAGCCTGTCCCAATGGCCCTTGCACGGTAGATCTGCGGAGCTGTCATAGCCACATGTAGTAGGGTTGTACAGATCACTGTTGGAGGCGGATCGACATACCTGTGTGTACAGTGGGAGAAAAGTGCAATTTGGAAGAATTCCATTGGTCCAATGGGAGATATTTTGGGATTCAGTAGGTTGGATGGCACTTTGGACTTGACCAACTGGCAAATACCTGCACATCAAGGTGGAGGTAAGATTTTGATGTTTACTGTCCCAGGGTTCAGCACTGGTTTTTTTAATTGGGACATGTGATTTGGAGTAGGGGGCGGGTGAGAGTGATGGCATGACCGGTGAGGGGATGGAATGTGTTCCACAAAGTCTTGTGGATGCCATTTGTTTATGTGTAGAGGTTATGTGTTTTAATGTGGTTGTGGAAAAGGGATATGACTGATTATGAAATATGAGTGACTGATTATGAAATGTGTGGTGAAATGTGATTTAAATGAATATGGGCTTTCACATGTAAGCAGGCCATGGCAAAACCTTTTTGTGACATCTCTGAAATAAATATGTGGTGGAGAATTGCATGGCAGTGGGGGAGGGAATGTTTTTGTGGTTTTTGTGGGTGGGGAAGGTGTGTGGGTCCTCAGGTACAGATCAAGCTCTGGAGGAGTGATGACTGTGGCCCCCTCTGCAGGAATTACCCCTGGCAGCCAGTGGTGTCTGGAAATTGGAGCCCATCGGTGGTTGGGGGCCTGTTTGGGCACCCTGGGGTGAGAGACTCCTGGCGACCCGTTTTTGCGACTGCGGGCACCACAGCCTGAAGCGCCCCCACCATCTTGCTTGTACGGTACCTCCCCGCTGCCTAGTAGAAACGCACGCACATGTGTATGACATCTATGCCATGGTCCTGCAGGGGGGTGAAATACGTGCTTGTGATGATTTCGTGTCTTGATGATTTTTGGAATGTGTATGAGTGGTTATGGGTTTGTGTTGAATGAATGTGGGCAAAATCTACCGAGCCATGTCACTCACCTGTAACACCAGGACAGGGCCCGCAGAAATTTGGGGTGCATTGGGATGGCTCTGCAGGTAACGTTGAGTCTTGTGGCATCCACCGGGGCGGCGCTGTCTGTAGACTGGGGTTGTACAAATGTTTTTATTGAAAATTTTGCAAGTATGGTTAAGTTCTGTGGTTAAGTTAGGTTTGCATGTTGTTTGTTTCTCTTCCTCCCCAGGAATTCGGAATGAGGAGTTCAATAATTTTGGAAATATTTGAAATGTACATGGTTGTTTAAGGGGGTAGTATGTTAAGGAGCATAGGTAGATAGCTTCGGCTCACTTCCCACAGCCCTCCTGATTTATTTCATAGGTTAATTAAGTGTGAGACAGTAAGTGTTAAGACTGGGAGGGTAGCACCTGGGGTGAACCTTGCAGGGGCTACGGTTCCAGGAGGGGGGCTGTGTTATGTCGGTGGGGTAGGGTGATATATAGATTCAGGTAGATCTGCATAGGTAGGTGCTCCGATGATCGTGGGTAGAAAGAACAACTTTGATGTGCATAAGTCATGGACGTGTTTAGCCGAATGTCGGTTAAGTGCATCTCCGTGGTCATACAAGGATGACCCTCGTGTTAGTTATCATTGGGATTTTGCTATTTGCCCTGTCCATATAACCTGGTAATCATCCCGTTGTCCTTCATGGCACTGCACTTTAGACATATTGCAATAGAATTGGCCCTAGTACACTAATTAAATTCCCCCCACAATAAAACCAACCGGAAGCCAGTTCAGAGCACTGGCGATGGAATCGCGGCCAGCTGCATCACGAGCTTGTATGGCAACATCGAAACAGGCAGACCGAGAGCCACACCCAGAAGGACTGCATTTGGTGCGAGTTGACCAATAGGAAGACACGAGGCAGGACGAAGCCCGTCGATTGGTAGGTGAAGGGGTATCACGGTGATTGGCAGGGCACGCCGATGACGTCAAAGGGTGAACTCCGTGTGATAGGTGGAGAGTGAAACACGGTAGTGGTGGCCTGTGGGCATTGGTATGGAGAGGCAGATGATGTCACGAGGGATTGATAAAAACTGGAGTAGACCGACATTTTCTCTCTTTTGTTCTGGACATTCTCCCTGCGCTGGAAATTGCCCCTTGCGTTCTTGGCCGTTGCTCATTGACCCTGGACTCTTGCTTGTTAGCGACGAAGGACGGTCGAGAGACGGTGGAGCGCTAATGATTGTCCTCCTCTGTGTTCACGTATGGGACCTCGCGAGCGATCGCGCGGGGATGTGAGGCTTGCCGCTGGAGTGTACGCTGGCCGAGAGGCGCAGAGCGAGAGTTTTGCGCCAATGACCGTGCGGTTCCCGCCAAGACAGGAGCCGCATCAAGACTGCGCACTCGGGGTTGGACGATCCCTGACAAGACCACGAGCGAGTCAGAGCTAAGTTACACACACGGTTATTAGTCCCCTAACGGTGTACACCGGAGGGGACTATAGGTTTGCACGCCGTCCCTCCGTCCGTCAGTCTGTCAGTCCGTCAGTCCGTCACGCAAAGAACAGTTTTCCGGACTTTTTTTCTAAACGCTTAACGCTAATGATTTCAAACGTGGCACATGGGTTCCTCATGATACGTTACAGGTCAAGTTCGAACTTCACGACGTTTCGATCATTTTTGACAAAGTTATGGCACTTTGAATTTTGGGAATTCTGATAATTCTGATGATCCTTAACTCAGTGCCATTTTAAGTTTTAATTTCCTTTAAAAAACAATTTCTCTGCAATAATAGGACCGATTGAGATAAAATTTTCACCGTAGGGGGGACTCGGTCTGTAGAATATTTTAATTGTAATTTTGACGTCACAGATCACCTGGTTCGGTCGCCATATTGTTGTTAGTGAAAACACGAAAACCTCTTTTTCTCTGCAACGGCTGAACAGATTGAGGCCAAGCTTTGCAGGCAGAATCGCATACCCAAGACGAACAAAAACGTCAGCGAGCATGACGTCATGCATCACATGGTTTCAGTGTTATGACGTTTTTAAGCATGAACCTTTAAAACCTAGCTCCTCCCTCATTTTTGATCCAATCGAGGGGAAACTTCACAGATCTGTTCAGCACTAAAATGTCCTTTTGGAATTTGCGATAGGGCACGTGGTTTGGCAGATATCGTTAATTAAACGAAAATATTTTTTTAAATGGATATCTCTTGTTTATTCTCGAGTTCTCCTCAAGCCGCACTGCGCGTCCTCAGCCTTGTCTCGCGAACGTCAACAGCGCGACACAGCGCGTGCTTTCCGGAAGGGCGGAGCCAAGCCGAGCAACATATATATACACATCGATCATTGATCGTGAACCGAAAAATATAATAAATTACTGATGGTTTCAGAGTTATGACGTTTTTAAGCATGAACCTTTAAAACCGAGCCCCTCCCTCATTTTTGATCCAATCGAAGGGAAACCACAAATCTGTTCAGCATGTCAGTCTACTAAAATGTCCTTTTGGAATTTGCGGTAGGGCACGTGGTTTGGCAGATATCGTTAATTAAACGAAAATATTTTTTAAAAAAATAGATATCTCTTGAATCGCTAGTACCTCAGACCGTGTGTTGGTAATTATATAATTCACACAGTGCAATACGTGCAGGCTGCTTCACGGAGCGACCTTGTGGGCTTATCAACGAGGCGAGGCGTGACACACGTGTCTCAGCATACCTCAGATCAAGTTTGAAAACCAGCATCAACCGTGCATAAATTTGCATATTCGATCATTTTTGACAAAGTTATGGCACTTTGAACTTTGGTAGGGGACATGTATTGCAGCGCAATACTCAGAATGCTTGTTTTCAAGTAATTTTCTTCCTGTGTCTGTGTTTTAAGTCTGGTGAGGGAGCGCTCCATTTCGGACATTTATTTACTGTCACGGTTCTTGTTACCGGCATTCTGTTGAATAAACCTGTTTATTTTTGTACATTTAAAATCCGCGTTTTGTTCGAGTTTATTTTCCACATGTTTGAAGACTGCTCGGTGGGATCACACCAGGTAAGGCTTTCCAGCTTCTTCTTCTTCTTCGATTTTCCTCCGCGTAGATTGTGAGTCCGCATTTGATCGTCGCCTTTGGGGTTAAAGCTCGCTTTGGCTATTCGCGATTTACCGGTCTTCACCGAGTGGAATCATAGGACAATATATATGTATATATATGTAATAGCAGTAAGGCATAGATCGGGCCCCATAATGGCTATTGCCGCAGCAATATTTTAGGACCAAGTGTCCACTACAGGAACACATTGTACGTAAACAGTCTTCTTCTTTTTCTTCTTCTTCTTCTTCTTCTTCTTCAATCGCTACCATTATTCCACCTTTCCCGTTGGGTCGGCTGGGGGAAGCTTGGCCTGAGTCTTCATGAGCCGGCTGACCAGACCTGACGTTTGATTAGTTAGGGCAGGAATTTGGAATTTGGCCATGGTGCCGGCAATAGCTCGCCTACTCTTCGCTAAGGACACTATGGGATCTTTAACGTCCACCAACAGACGAGACGCCAGTTTAACGTCCATCCGAGGGACAGCGCGCACATGCTTTATACCTGGGTCAGGAATCAAACCTCGGTTGGAACAGCTTAGAGGGGAGTGTGCGTACCTCTTGGCCAACCTGCCAGCCCATTGTACATAAATAGTATTTGTACTTGTACGTTTCATTATGATGTAACTGTGATGTGATTCGGACAATAACGTTACAATGGCCAAAGTGAATATTTCCATGACTGACATTGAAATTCCTCCTTGATCGCATTGTTTTTTTTAATTTGGAACGGCTATTTAACTAGTTTAGGTGGTGTAACGGTTAGAGCGTCTGCTCTGAGTCTAGGAGGTCAGTAGAAACTGGTTTAAAACCCTGGTCGAGTTAAAACCAAAGACTTAAAATCTTAGCGCAATGCTAATCCCTGCATCGGTAACAACACCGCCTTCCGCACCTGTATATGCTGCACTTAAAAATATGTTGGGTACCGAATGGACATGCAACTCGTTTGTTGAAGTTATTTGTAACGGAACTCCTGTTAAAGAAGGGGAAAAAATCGAGTTTTAACGTTTTCATGCAATGCTCATATCATGTATTCATTCGCTCGCAATAGTCGGGCTTTGTATTCATGAAGGGAATAAATATTTAATGTAAAATGCAAAATTCATTTCCTGTACAGGTACGGTACATTTAAACGGTAAAAAAAACCAGGTTTCAAACTATAATGTTGAAAAACCAACTTTGCTGAAGAAAGCATCAGTTGTATTCAAATTAACATCATCTTTGGGGGCATATAATCACAAACGTAAATAAATCTTGTTTTAAATTCACGTAACTTATCAAATGTATCTTATTGTTGCTCATATTTAGTAAAACTATAATCCATCCATTGCCGC